>NC_058407.1:143617898-143653067 GCF_002201575.2 Neomonachus schauinslandi
CTTCATCTAAAACTAATGATGTAATGTATGGGGATTAACATAAGAATAAAAAAAAAAGTAAAAAAATAAATAAATATAAATAAATAAATAAAAGGGAGGGAAGGGCATGAGGCTTTTGTTTCATGAGTTATGTGATAAACTGGAAGTTTTGGGGACTGCAGTTTGATTGGCCAACGTAGTCTTCCTGGACACAGATGACACAGATCTGGAATGGATAGTTTATTGTCTCCTTCTCCAATGGTTTGGCATTTTACTATTCCCCACGCCTTTTTACATTCACGATCTCATTAGAAAGTTGTTTTCTTAAATTTTCCCATAGCCTGTAGCCTATTTTTAGATACTCGTATAATGAAAGTGGGGTGTGTGTGTTGGGCAGTGGTGTGCATGCTCCCCTATGACCACTGAGAACTTTTTAGTGAGTCCAGTGTGTCTTTTGGGATGAGTTTTCCCCCAAGATCCAGGGGGAGCTTATACACCTGTCCAATACACAGGAATAGACATGCTGTCTCAGGAAATACACAGAGGTTAAAACCAGAGAACCACTCAATTAGATAGAAAATACAGCATCATTCCATAAAGATGCTTACAAAACTGCCCCTCATTGAGCAGACATCCACTGAGTATCTCCTATGTTATGATTACTCTGCAAAGCGGTTGGAACGCAACGGGGAAAATTGAGAAAAACTGTGAAAGGCTTTGACATGAACCAGAAAGATTAGTTGGTGTCCCACCTGGCAGTCTGCTCTGCATTATCTCTGCCTTTCCCGGTCTTAGAGCTACTTTACAGCTCTGTAAATTGTATAAATTGTAGAAGACTGATAGCAATGCAAATGGTTCTTATTCATAGAAATTCAAAATGTGTCCCATGGAAGGCAAATGATTCATGCCCCGTGGATATTGACCACTCTTGCCTGTTTGGCTTCTATTTGTAATTTTTTTCCCCAATATTTCTGATGCCTGTCCTGTATATTTCTCTGCCCTTTGGATTCTTCTTTTGAATATCAACATCTTACTGGTTCCCTCATTAATGAAAGAGTTAAATGGAAATTTTTGAGATGTGTTCATTTTATATTTGTAAAAAAAAAAAATAGTCATGATTTTATCATTTTTAAACATGTACCCTTTAGCAACACATAAGTTTCATGGAGGTTACAGCCCGCAGAGACATTAACCACATTAGCTCATACAACACACGCTGGTGGGCTCTGAAGGAACCTTGAGTCCATAACAGGGGGACCTGGTATTATCTATTTGATCAGGGCAGAATCCCGCATGAAAGTGACATTTGAGTTGATCAAGCAGGAGTTTACAGGGTGTGTATAGGAGGAGAGAAGGATTCAGGAGCAAACAAGCCTGTCATGAAAGCAGCTCAAGATCATTTCTCCCAGAAGGAGATTTGCGGTTCTGGGGGAGAGTGGGCTTTGGACAATAAATCAGAGAAGCTGGAAGATTTAGCAGCTGCCATTGTCTGTGCTTCATGATAAGCCAGGAAGCCATCTTCAGATGGGATGGGGCCAGGGGTTGGGAAAGATGGGAGCCCAGAACCTGGGGGCTGTCCCTCACCTCCCTTTGCTGGAGGAGTGTTGCAGCCACTTGCCTTGATGATCAAACAGTCTCCTTTGAAATGCATTCACTCCAGGCCGTGCCTACAATGCAGATGCTGCATTTCCGAAAATGGTAGCATCATTAAGAGAGAAGGAACCTGGCTTTTCTCTGTGAATAGCGCAGACCTTTAAATCTATTTTCATCAAACCCCATAGGTATTGAATTAGCAGCACATCATAGTTTCCTGACCATTTTTATTCTGGAACCTGGCATCAAGTTATTTCGTGAGCAGATCCTTCTTCCAGAAATCTGTGGGTTCCTGCACGTCATTGACCTGAGTGTCATCTCCTCAGAGAGACCTTTCCAGATCATCCATCTGAAATTGCAAACCCCCAGCCAGTTCCCCTAATCTCTACCGTCTGCCATGTCTCCTTCAGGAGCCATTCTCCCCCAGTTCCAAGAAAATTTTAGCTGAGACCAAGGGTGAGCAGGGAGGAAGTGTGAGACACCAATAAAAATGTCTCTCTGTGTTCCTTAAAAACAGAAACAAAAGCTTCTCGATTGATTTCTGTATTTTTGGTGTAAAGCACCAAAAGGAATCCACTCAGCTGATTGGGTTTACTCAAAAGGAGCACAACTCCAGTGAGGACATTCAAATGAAAGATTTTGACATAGAGTTAGTTAAGAGTACTGTTTCGTATATATTTGTAAGAAGTTGTTTTTATGGGCCCGGGGAAGACTTTCCCAGCCCCAAAGAATTTCCCTCACAGATGGCTGATGAAGCCGCAGATCTGGCTTTGGATTTTATTGGTCCTTTGTCAGGTGGAATTGCCTCTGAGACATGTGAGCATACACACAGCCCCATATCGGCCTTCAGAAAGTTCACTGTTTGGCCTTCCCAGGCATTAACCCCCAGGTGTGAATGAGATCATCAGATCATTTAAAACTTGCAAGTACCCTGACACTAAGAGCATATATTGGTTATATAGATGGCAGTCACAATAATAATAATATCTGATGTTTATGACATCCATGTGCCAACCACCATACCAAACACTCACATGGATTATTTCATTTCTGCCTAAATGCCCTGTGAAATAGGTTTTATGGTTCACATGAACAGGAGGAAGTTGGCCCAGAGAGGTTACATGGATTTGTGCCCAGTCACACCAAGATGGGAAACCAGAATTCCAACCAAAGCAGTCTGACTCCAACATTCACTGTCTTCCAACTCATGGAGTGTTTTTCTATTTATACTCGGTTCATCCATGCAACAAAGGCAGTAAGGGGGTGGTAGCTCTCACATGGTTTTAAGCCACGGAAACTGATTCTCAAGCAGTGAAGTGATTTACCTAAGGCTCTGGTTTCAACGCTGTCTGCATAGTATAATCACTCAGAGCTTTAAAAAATCTCATGCCGGGGCCTAGCCCCCACTAAGAGATTCAGATTTACATGGTTTATTTGCTCTAGGGAAGGCCCAGTCACCAACATAACTATTTTTTAAGCATCCCCATACAGAACCGCTGTGCTTGTTTGTTAAGCAAAGGTGAAATTTCTTTTTAACTCAAAAGCCTTGCGCACTGTCCAGCAGACAGGGGATCAGAGTCTAGCTGGAGTTTAGTGGGTTGTGTTGTGGTAGCTTCACACACTTGGGTTAGGAGTCTCTAGACAGTCTGGCCTGGGCCCTCCCTCCCATACCACATGTCACCATCGTCCCCTTGACCTTCAGTGTTCTATCCGTAGAGAAATGCTTGCATTGCCTCCCCAAAGTTCATCACCTCTCTGGTCTCCAGGCTGGTAAGTCATCCATGGTTTGTATAACATGTCTTCTTTCATTCACCAGGCTGGTTCCTGTTCATCTGTTAGGTTTCAACTTAAATGTTAGCTCTCAGAGGGAAGGCCTCCTGGGCCTGACTTTGCCCTCTTCTGCCTAATGTATGCAACAGTTGACTGATTTAGCAAACAAAAACAAGATATCCAGTGAAATTTGAATCGCAGGTATTCAGGTTTTTTTAGTATGTCCCAAATATTGATTGCATGGGAAATACTTAAACTAAAAAATATACATTGTTTATATAATATTAAAATGTAACTGCATTTAATCTAGAAACCCTACCAGGAAGCCTTTCAAGATGTGGGGAACATCTTTTAAAAGCTCTTCATGTCTTCCCAACCCCAAAATCCCATTAAGATTATCCTAAGAGAATGAGAACTCATAGAACAGCCTTACTCAAAGGGCCAGCCGTAGGCCACCTGATAATAACTATTCAAAAGATTACAAAAGTTATCAACTGTTTAACTTATTAAAAGAAAAGATTCCCAGAATCCATCTAGGCTTAATGAATCAGAACCTTAAAATTTTGGTCAGGGGATTTAGACAGTAATCTGCACTTTTAATTAGCAACTCAGGCATTTCTAATGCACACTGAAGTTTGAGAATCTATGCCAAAGAAAATCACTTTGCTTTGGTGCGGAACTTTGGGGCCTAATTCTCAAGTGCGTGGAGGTAGGAAAAAGTCAAGACCTATTGCAATACTGTCTCTGTTTTATCCCCCTTCAGACCCACAGCTCTTAAAGATTGTATCTATCTTGCTCACTGTTCTAGTCCTATATGATAGTAAGTTTATGTTATCTGAAGCCACTAAGTGTGTGGTGATATGTTATAGCAGCAATAGGAAGCTAATACAACAGGCCATTTTATGCTCTGGTAAGGAGTTTAATCTAAGTATAATGGAATCATTGGAACATTGGGGGATTTTAAGCAAGGGGGCAATGTAACAGGTATGGAAACCTGGCCATTGTAGTAAAAGAATAAATCAGATACTATTGCAGATGTCAAGAGGAGAGGTGACCATAGGTGTGGATGTACACATGAAGGTTGTAACAAGAAAGGTGGCCAGCCATTTCCCTTTGCTAAGGGTTGAGGGGATTCCCAAGATACAGGGATTTCTATTCAAAATGGAGCCAGTCCTGGCAAACCATATAGGTTTGTCTGGGACCAACGGATGCCTGGGTTGTGGGACTTTTGTTACTAAACTTGGGGAAGTTCCAGACAACCCTGGATGAGTTGGTCACCCTGGTGAGAAATGAGTGAATTGGTGTTCCATGCAGTAGAACTTGGTTGCTTTGTTCAGGGTGAGAGGTGGAAGATCTGGACCATTCCTAGATTTGGGCATGAAATTGGATGGATGGGGGCTCCATTTAAGGAATGGAGGGAGATGGTGAAGAGCACGTTGGGGGGTGTTAGAAAGGCCAGTTGGGCACCTGGCATTGGGAGTTGGAAAGCCGATGGGAGGGAAGGACGCTCATAACAACAAAAAAATCACCTTATTGTACTTCACCATTTTGCTAACCACCAGCCCCAAAGTGATTCCATCTAGAGGCAATTTTTTTTACACTTGAAAGAATCGTGACAACAGCTACATCCTTACAAATTGAGTTTGTCTTCTAAGGTGTTTGCTAGAGCTTTTACAAGAGGCTGAATCAGTTTCACATGAATTAATGATGGCTATCAAATGGGGGGAAAAGAATGAATTCCAAATAAATACTTATTGCATAATTGAAGTTGCAAGAATCCGCTATGAATAAAATATATTTGTATTTACAATGCATAAATTTGATGGCGACACTGGGGCGACACACGGCTTTTTGATAAGAACCCTGAACAGTGTTAAATTAGTAATAGGCTGAATACATTTCTTAATTATGTCACTGGTGTTGTGCTCAGGAATACCATTTGCAATAAATTGAGTCCCATTTGTATGCATGCAGCACAAAGAGAAAGTGCTGTATTTTGAAAATCCTAATGGACTCATGGGAACACAGGTTAATGTCAGCCACTGCTTAAAATTAGTCCTCGGTTTCAGAGCTTGCAATTGTATTAAGACTTATCATGTACTCTTTTCATCAAGATAATAATTGCTATAGATTTACATATCCTGCCACAAGCAGAAACATGGAAACATGGATCCTTCAGGGCTTTTCAAAACAGGAATTAGCTATAAGAAGGGAGTGGGCAGGATATATATATTTATTTGTTATATTGTATAAACTATATATATATATAGTATAAACAGGATATTTATATTTATATCCTGTTTCTACAAGTAATTTTTGCTTCTCAAAACGATTATGAAATAGGTGAAGGGAAAAATGACAAAAATGAGTCATTCATATAGGGGGTTGAATAGTAGCATCAAAAAAAGATATGCCCAGGATGCCTGGGTGGCTCAGTCTGGTAAGCAGCTGCCTTCGGCCCAGGTCATGATCCCAGGGTCCTGGGATTGAGTCCCACATGGGGCTCCTTGCTCAGCGGGGAGCCTGCTTGTCCCTCTGCTTGTGCTCTGTCAAATAAAATCTTAAAAAAAAAAGATATGCCCAAGTCTTGATGCCTGGAACCTTTGAATTTGACCTCATTTAGAGAAAGTGTCTTTCCAGATGCTATTAAGTTAAGGATCTCAAGGAGTGGGTCCTAAATCCAATGACAAGTACCCTTATAAGAGAAAGAGTTGAGCTTTGAAACACGAGTATAGACTAGTGGTTAGACTCTATGGAAACACCGTCCAATGGAACACAAAATTGAGGCAGAAACACAGAGAAGGTGATGTCATGACAGAGGCAGAGATTGGAGCAGCAGGTCTACAAGTAACACTGAGGATTACCAGCAGCCACCTGAAACTAGGGGAAAGGAATGGAACAGATTCTCCTCCAGAGCTTCCAAAAGTAATTCACCCTGCAGAAACCTTGATTTCTGACATTTGGTCTTCAGATCTTAGAGTAAATGCCTGTTGTTTTAAGGTACCAAGTTTGCGGTTATGGGTATGGCAGCCCAAAGAAACTGATACAATCCATATTTCTATCAACTGGAGACAAATATGATTGACCTCTATATGAGAGAGATGCTGTATATATAGGGTAGGAGTTATTAAGAACCCTGTTTTATGGATAAGGAAACTGAGACACAGAGAAATTAAGCAATTTGTCCAAGTGAAATAGCTAACAAGTAGTGGTGCTGGGATTTGAGCCCAGGGATACGGGCTCTAGAACTGTGCTTTCCAATATGGTAGCCTCTGGTCACATGTGGCCATTTAAGTTTAAATTTAAAGTAACTAAAATTAAACAAAAATTCAGTTCCTCACTTCCAAGAGCAACATGGCAAGGACTCAGTAGCCACATGCGGCTAGTGACCACCATGTTGGTCAGCGAGGATTATAGAACATTTCCACCCATGCTAACAGTTCTATTGGACTGTGCTTCCATAGAGTCTGTGAACCTACACACTACCCTATACTGTGTTATCGAGTCCTGTGTGTAAAGCATTTCTTACAGTATCTGGCCTAGATCGAGATTTCTATAAAGCATAGTTATTATTTCCAGTGTTGTGTTTGTATGTGTGTCTGTACTCACTTATGTATGTGTGTGTTTATGGGGGATGGGATAACTGTTTTCACACCCAGATCTGCGTTTTATGTGGTGAAGGATATATTGTGCATACATGCAGTTCTATTTCCTCCATAAAGAATATATTGTCAGACCTTCTGGTGGGTATTTTAATTCTGTGAAACAGTCTCCACAGCTTGTCTCTGGACACTGAAGTCCTCTCTAGGCACTGTGTGCTCTCTTAGAAGCACCAGTGGTGGGCTATCGGAAATAACTAGAATCCAGAATTAGGATATCGTGACCTGGCTCAAGATAAACAAACAGGGTTCTCCAATGTATTGTGACCATGTATGATAACGGTTAATTGTGACTTTGTGTGATAATTGCCTCTCTGTGTAATAATGGGATAATCTGTGTAATAACAATGTAACAAGGGACTGTGTGCTTAATAGTTGACTCTCAGTGTCATAACTGAGATGTAATAGTTGTCTCTTTGCATAATAACTATCTCTTGGTGCCATAGTCGACTCTGCATAAATATTGACTCTCTGTGTAGTTACTGTCTCTCTGCATAAAAATTGGCTCCCTATAATAATTGACTTTCTGTGTAATAATGAGCTCCCTGTATAATAATGGACTCTCTTACCATAGACACAAATTTTCAAATGCCTGTGGAGTAGCAGAAATTACAGTAATAGTCAAGCCATATCCAGTTGCAGGTGATAGAAAACAACTCAAACTAGCTTAAGATGGCAGGAGGAAGAGGAGGAAATCATTAACTCACAGACCTGGGAAGTCCAGAGGCTAACTGGCCTCAAGGCCGATTGAATCCATGGGTTCACATGAAGTCTTTGAGGCTCTATGTCTCTCCCCATCTCCAGGATCTTGGTTTTATTCTCAGATGAGTCCATGGTCCACGTGGTTGGAGGGTGCTCTGAGCAACTCAGGTTTTCACAGCACTTAGAGTGCTTGTTTCCAGAGAATACAAGAAAGCAACCCTTTACTCCCAGCATCCATTTCCTCAAAGAACTCAGGCCACCCAACACCTGGGATGGTAGGAATGGGCACCTTGATTGGCAGGTACCTCATTATCACAGGGGATAGGGAGTAGTTCACAAAATGATTGGATGGAGAGCAGAACAAACAAGTAACAGATGTCTCCCTTGTTCACAGCCTGTGAGCTACATTCTCCCAAGGGTGGGCATGAGCTCAGTGAATTTGTTCCAGCAAGTTCTTTAGTCTTTATGAACCAGCCATCAATTCTTTTTAGAGTAGGTGACAAATATCTGCATATATATCTGACTAGTTTTCAAATAAGCATAAATGTTCTTATAAAGGATATAATGCAGAGTCATTTACAACATCAGATTTATATGTCTTTATGAATTTTCTCAGTCAGTGACCACTAAATATATAGCTGCCTCCCATAGCGCTCCATAATTTATTTTTCTTTTAAAAATACTCAGGCTACCTTCAGCAGAGGTTTTAACCTATTTTGTGTCATGAATTCTTTTGATCATCTGGAAAAACTATAAATTTCTTCTGAGAGTAATGTTTTTAAGCACATAAAATAAAACACTTCGGAGTTAAAAAAAAGGACTCTTATGAAATACCTATATAGCACGTAAATACACAATTTTTAAACTATATATTTGGGCTTTTCACTGAATGAGTTTTTTTCAGTGAACGTTTTCCAAATATGGATGCAAATTTGGAATTAGTGCCTTAAACACAGTTGCCCAGATTGGGACCAAGAACAGGAGGCTCAAAGAAAAACTCCTTGGCTGTCTTTATGTCCTGCACCCTCCTTTTGTCTGGTTAATTCTTACTTAATCCTTCAGATCACAGTGCATGCATCACTTCTTGGGGAAAGTCTTCTTCTGACTTCTCTGACTCGGTTCATGTCCCTTTTATTACTGTGTACCACCACCACCTACCACCCACCCACAATACACACATGAGCATATGTCCCAGTTATTGAATAGCCTCTGTCTTCTCTAGGATACTGGCATTGCCAGGAGAACAGGACGGACCTGGTTTCATCCCTGGTTCCTAGCATAGTACCTGGGACCTAACAGGACCTCACGAAAATTTGCTAAATGGATGAATGAATCCATAAGTGTGTAGACAATCAAAGAGTCATCATAGGGTCATATCTGATTTTTCTCCTCACAACATACAAAGTTAGAAGACAAAGTGCCCAAATTCTGGTCATCTCCACGAAATAGTTGCTAAAAGGTTTTACCGAGTGATGACATCTTTCCAGTTCATAGGCGATTTTTGTTTTAAGAATTCAGAAGAAAGGATGGAAAACAATCAAGTTGAGGAAGGGGACTCACGGTAGAGAAAGGATAGTCAGAATCGGCTGATGGATGGAGAACTTGGACACCATCGTCTAATTTAGAAAAAAAAACAACCCTACAGTCAAAATCTTAAGGCAAATTAATGTAAAATCCATCCAAAAAACCCACAACTGTTTCTGGCATTTTTGAGTGGAGACCAGAACTGAACAGGTCAGTAGGTTATGGGTGGACATACCTGCTCACAAAACCCGGTGCCCAGTGGGTATCTCCATATTCACTTCTTGTAGACACTCTCTTGCTGCTGAAACAGTGGCTCCTTCTGATGGGGAACCCACTCAGGGGGAATCGATACTGGCCCCGCCTGCCCACCCACATAGGATGTGGGATGCAGACCAGAGGGCTCCTCTCTTTGGTCCCGGTCATTGGTTCTGAGATGGACATGTGACCTGAGCTGAGCCAATCAGAGTCTTCTCAGAGAACTCTTCTGCCAAAGCTAAGGAGAAAGCCACTCTCATTGTGGTGGGTGAGCTCAGTTCTACCTAATATGTGGGTTTGGGGAAACAGGTGTGCATCATGCCTGCTACATGGGTGGTCACACCTGGAGAAATGGAGAGAAATGCATGCGTGATGGCATTCTTTAGGCCTTCGGGCCAGAATCAGCATCCTGGGACATCTTTGTTATTTGACCCAATCAGTGCATTTTTTTCTTCCGTTTTGCTTGAGTTGGGTTTCTGTCACTTGCAACTGCTAAAACATCTGTCATTTATTTCACATTAATGTGGACTTACAATATTTCTTGGACTGGATAAGTAGCGTTTTACAGTTGCTTAGGCCAATAGAACAGTTTCATTGGACTATCCATGACGGATCTAAAACAGGCCTATTACATAGCTTCTCCCACATTTTAGATTTTCATCAGATTCTAATACAGTTGTTGAGTGGCCCATAAAACAGGATAACCAGACAATGCCTTCAAAAGGCATCCTGAAAGCATGTTGTTTTGAAAGCTTAGGAAGAAAGTGGGACATTTTTCATGTCTCTGGCAGCTCCATTATGATGTATTTGGACATTTGTGATAAAATTATGAGGCATAAAAAGTTTGAAGCATTGAAGATTAATTTTCCTCCATAAATATATAGATCATAGTCAAATTCTATATGACTAGTTTTGCCCAGAGCAAAAAATATTTTCAGTGTAATTTCATAGCAATATGGAAGCAGATGATGAGAGAGGCACTGAAAAAGACTTTGGTGGATTGTAAGTGTCAGGTTAACATTCACAACCTGATGAATCGAGCTGAAACTGCTGTTAAAATGTAGGGCTTTGTTGTTTTAAAGTTAGAAAAAAAAGTTGGGAGCTGGTACAGAAGTAAAATTAAAGTAAAAGAAAATAAATAATCCATATCTCTTCTGTTCTGTTTAAATATTAAAGTGTCAGCTGCAATTTTGAAATGACACAAAAAAAGCTTGCTGGGCTGGGGGAAAAAAAAGTGCTTCATTTGTTGGATTTCCATGCTGTCTAAACTGTAATTTCACCTAAGGATGATTTTCTGGGATGAGGGGCCTGAGCTCTATGGTCTGTTACAGATGGAGAGGCAAGCCCACAATGCATGGGCTGGCTTTTATTTCTTCTAGTTCCTCTCCAACTTTACAGCCTCTTCCTGGAGCCTAGTCTTCGGTGCCCAGTGAAATGGAGTCCCCCATTCTTGTTGGAAGTGCAGTTCCCTCCTAATGCCCCCAACTGTACTGTTTGTTTTGGCTAACTGGTCATCTCATTCTTCATGGAATTCCCAAGGGCCAAGAAGCGAGGGGCTTACATATTTCCTGTCATCTGGGAGCATCATGGTTCCCAGCTATGGCCACTCAATCTCTTGACAAAGTCTGGCACACACAGATGGCTGTTTGTCTCTGAATATTAGCGGCTTTGTTGGAATCCACTCAGGGTGGAGAAATTGGAGAAAGGCTGAGATAAGACTGGAGAAAGTAGATGTCAGAAACAAATGAGGAGGACTGTAAGCGATCCCGCCCAAAATGGCTTTGTGGTATCTATCATGAGACTTGTTCTTCAGCTTCCTTCCTTTGATTAAGAAATACACCACCTTATAAGAACAGAACATAAAAATCTCAGGAGCCTCATTTTCCCAGACTCATCTTCTGCTAGGAGAACATTTCTCAATGTCAGCACTGTTGACATTTTAGACCATTTGTCTTGTGCATCATAGGATGTTTAACAGTATCTTTGGCTCTGTGGGTGGGTGGGTGGGTGGATGGATGGATGAATGGATGAGGTGCTGGCAGAACTCTTCCCTCAGTTGTGACAACCAAAACTGCCTCCAGGCATTGCCCAATGTCCCCTGGAGGCAAACGCATTGCCATTGAGAACCATCGTCTAGAGTGTGGTCCAAGATCTAGACTCAGCCAATCGATTGCATGTTCACCAGAACTGGGACCTAGAAAGTCTAGAAATCAGACAGTGGGAAATTTACCATCCCAACCCACAGTGACAGCGGTACCACCATCAGAACCAGCAGGACCCAGTTCTGAACGAATAACAAGCTACAGGGGGCTTTGCAGGGAAATCCAGCAGTGTCAAGGATGAGTGAAGCTGGTGAGAATTTGATGTCAGTGATGTCACCAAACTAGCTACAGAGCATGATTTTGGCTGGGACACATCTTATAAGCCTGGCCCTCCATCTTTTCTGGTGACCTTATGAACAACCCAAATGAGTCTTCTAATAAATCCCCTTTATGCTTAAATGAGCCATGGCCCCTTTCTGTTGTTTAAACCAAGAGTCATAGTTGTTATACCAGCCTTTAAACTTGCCTAGAAAATAGTGAGACCCAAGGATGGTAAGGGAGGTTGGTTCAGAGGTCATGATGGAATGAGGGTACCTAGCTGGATTCAGACCTAAGGTCCAGAAGATTTAGAAGGAAACAAATAACATCCCCCGGAATTTTCTCCCATGCTCCCTTCTACCTCACTGTGTCTCTAACCCTTCAGAAAATATATAACAAAAAATGGTGCCTAGGCTCTCTTTGCAGAAAGTGTGAGTGTTTGAAGGTGCATTTGGAGGCTGACTTCCTGGGTTTCCATGTAATAGCTGGTGAGTTTAGACACTTAACCACCTCACATTCCCTGTCTTCTCATTACAAAATGCAGACAAGGCTTCCGGTATTAAAGATAATGTGTAGGAAAGCAGTGGAATGACTGTTGTTTCCACCAGCTCAATGTCCATTTCCCTTTTGTTTCTTTCTTTTTATATCATGCCAATATTTTCCCCTTAGAGAAATTTCCTTGGTGTCTGTAGTTTCAGTGAGAGGGGGTTCAAGCTCAGGGATTCAAAAGCAAGAACTTGACCCAAGCCTAGAGGTGAGCATTTTCTATATCCTTGACCACCATGATGATTGAGTTGTGATGGTCTCACAACTAGGTTTGTCTAATCAGAGTTAATGTGTGGACATTTGCTGAAGTGTTCAGACAGTTCCTGAGAGCTGTAAATGTCAGTCTGGAGCTGCTGGTATTCACCTTGCCAGGTGAGGCGATAAAGAGAAGTGTAGCAGAGAGAAGAGAGGGAAACACAGTCTTGATATCAACATTTTAGCCCCTGGATCCAGCTGTAGCTGAAGCAGGTCCTAGCTGTGAAGTTCCCAATACATTCCCCTTCCTGCTTAGGTCAGTTTGATCTGAGTTTCCAACCCTTGCAACAAAGAGAGGCTGAATTACTTAACACCTAGCCCACGATGAGTGCCCACCACATCGGCACCAGCAATAAAGCCATGACAAATGTTTGGAGAGCTAATCATGGTGATTGTTCTTTCATTTCCATACTCGGCATCTAGTGCAAGAGACATTGATAGGCATGTATTGTATTAGAGTCTAACTGCATGAATGCACAGAGCAGAGTCTCAGGATATGATAGGTTGAATTTCCATTTGTCAAGGCTATGGATTTGGGGCAGTTAAAACCTTTGGGGAAAGGGAGCCTCTTACACTTTCATGGATGACACGCACGCTTCTCTTTAACACTTTATAGCTCTCCAGCTCCATGGAGATTAAGCTTTGCATGTCCAGGAAGGTTTCAGTACTTTTAGGGTAATGAAATTACAACAAATGGTACCAACCTGGGAGTGTTGCCTGGGGCTCAGTCTCAACTCCCTTCCCCTCGAACTCTGCTGCCATGAGCTCGAACATGATGTGTGGCACAGAATGCCCGTATTTAAAAGTCACTGCCAAAGGGCCTTCAGATCAATATTATCCCCCCTGTAGCATTTCCTCACATATTACATTAAAAAGACTAATCCCTTGGAGAGCTGTAAAGATGTTTTAGTGCAGAGCATATATTATGAATGTTTCATCGTTATTCCTCAGGATTTATTTAACATTTTACTCGACAGTCCCTTTGGATTTTTGATTGATTACTAGGCAAATTAGATAAGAAAACTCTTTCTGTAAGAGAGTCCCATGCAGCATCCTAGCTGTGGTGGTGATAATGATGGAATCCAAGATTTATCTCGTACTACTTCTGTCAACAGCCACACTAAGCTGTTTACAGGCACTGTTTCCACTCATCGAATAAGATATTCCTATCCCCATTTTACAGATAAGGTACTGAGGTCTAGGGAACTCCTGAGTTGAGGTTAGAGCTTCAACTGGGGGCTGATTCACTTCGGAGCCTTGTTCTTAATAAATGCCGTCTTTACTCCAAAAACGTCATCACAAGCCCTGCAATGTCATGTTTCAGGATTAAATACATTGGGGTAGCATTGTTCACTCGAAACCTTCTCTTTGGGATTCACAAACATATGACCCAATTCAAGGTTCTGAGACATCCAATAAGGAAGGATCCAGTTCATTTTACAAATGCTTTCAAAATGACTGGATTCTGGAGCCAGCCTTTTGGTGTGTTGGTTGTGTTTGTTGGTGGCTTCCCATCACAACAGTTAACATAGGGAGTGTGATTAAAAAAAAAAAACAACAATCTGGCCTTTGGCATCTCCCACACCACTTCTCAGATACAAAACCATCAAGGGGCTGGCCTGATGGAGACTTATGAGACCCCAGGTATGGCTGGAGACGTTAAGTTTCCTTGAAAATCAAATCATAATTATTAGATTGGCTGGACTCATTTCTCCTCTCTCCATGGACATGTCATTCTGCAGGACATATGGCGCAGTGGTCTTATTGGTGACTCTGTTGGAAGCCAGAGGATTGCCCAAGTAGGTGCTTCTGTGTCTGGTTTTGAAGCAATTTTGTAAAGTCTATAGTCTGTTCATTCAGTATTTTGACAAGCTTGCTTGCAAGCACTGTTGGTGCACAGTGAGTTGCTTGGGTTGGGTTGGGCCAGTGGTCCTCAGTGGAAGCAGTTTTAACCCCCAGCCTCCCAGGGGAAGAGAGTCTGGAGCAATTCTGCAGACAATTGTAGTTTTCACAATTGGGAGGTGTGCTGCTGGGTCTGGAGGGTAGAACTAAACATCCTACGATGCACAGGACAGCCCCCATGACTAGCAATTATCGAGCCCCAAATGTCAATCAGGCCAAGGTTGAGAAACCATGAGCTAGGAGGAGGGGGGAAAGATGGCGGAGGAGTAGGGGACCCTATTTCAACTGGTCCCCGGAATTGAGCTGGATATCTACCAGACCACTCTGAGCACCCACGAAACCAGCCTGAGATGTAAGAAGATCTGGATCTCTACAAACAGAATATCGCAGGCGGTTGGTTTTGAGGTACGAAGCAGGGAGCCGTGATTCCGCGGGCAGATATCGGAGGATAAACGGCAGCGGGAGGGTGCCTGGCCATGGGGATCCTACACCGCTGGTGAGTGACAGCCTCGTGCGCTGCGGTCAGGGCACAGACTCGCAGACCAGTAGCGTTGGGAAAGGACTTTAGGGCAGCCCCTGGGATGGAAAACCAGACCAGCGGGGTCGCGCGCACGCAAACCACAGCCCCCCCGGACAGAAACCCGGAGCGAGGATTGCATGCACACGAGCTGCAGCCTCCGAGACGGAAACCCGGTGCGCCGTGTCCCACTGGTGAACTGCAACCCCCGGGGTGGGAACCCCGAGCGGTGGAGTCCTGCACGTATTGGGAGCGGCTTTAGAAGCACAAAGGGCAGAGACGTGCCCCAACCTGGAGGCAGGACTGGGAGCACTGCGGAGGGGCGCACAACCCAGGACGCTACAGTTTATAGCAGCACGGACGGAAACGGAGACGGTGTGGCCTGGAGAGCTTGCTGAAGAACATGCTGCAGTCTCTCTGCTCTGAGGCAGAGGGTTGGAAACGGTCTCTTCTGCTATGACTCGCGGAAGAGATGCGGAAAGCTGCCAGGGAAAGGCGCCAGAGAACAAAAGCCCCAAAGACTGATTCCCACTGAGCCCATCCCCTGCCACAGGGGCGCAGGGCAACTCCGCCCAAACAGGGTTGCCTGAGTAACAGCGCGGCAGGCCCCTCCCGCAGAAGACAGGCTGGGAAAACAAGAGGCCGGCAACCCTACGGTCCCAAGAAAACAGGTGCATCTTGCTTGGGTTCTGGTCAATAATTTGGACTCTATACATTCCCTCAAACACCCATCAACTGAATGACTAGGAGGAGGAGCCCCCAAAACAGAAGACTCAGAGATTATGACTTATGCTGCAGATTTACAAATGGATGCAGATATAACCAAGATGTCCGAGATGGAATTCAGGCTAGCAATTGTGAAGATAATGGCTAGGATGGAGAAATCCATTAATGGCAACATAGAGTCTCTAAGGGCAGAAATAAAAGGTGAATTGGCAGAACTTAAAAATGCTGTCAATGAGATCCAATCCAATCTAGATAATCTAACAGCTAGGGTAACTGAGACAGAAGAGAGAATAAGTGATCTGGAAGACAGTATAATAGATAAAAAGGGAAAAGAGGCCAGGGAAAAACAACTCAGAATCCATGAAAATAGAATCACAGAAATAAGTGACACCATGAGGCGTCCCAGTGTCAGAATCATTGGAATCCCGGAGGGAGTGGAGAGAGAGAGAGGACTAGAAGATGTATTTGAGCAAATCGTAGCTGAGAACTTCCCTAATCTGGGGAATGAAACAAACATTCGAGTCCTAGAGGCAGAGAGGACCCCTCCTAAGATCAAGGAAAACAGGCCAACACCCCGGCAGGTAATAGTAAAACTTGCAAATCTTAGAACCAAGGAAACCATCTTAAGGGCAGTTAGGGGGAAGAGATTCCTTACGTACAGAGGGAGGAACATCAGAATAACGTCAGACCTATCCACAGAGACCTGGCAAGCCAGAAAGGCCTGGCAAGACATATTCAGGGTACTAAATGAGAAGAACATGCAGCCAAGAATACTTTATCTGGCAAGGCTTTCATTTAGAATGGATGGAGAGATGCAGAGCTTCCACGACCAGCAGAAGTTGAAAGAATATGTGACCACTAAGCTGGCCCTGCAAGAAATATTAAGGGGGGTTCTATAAAAGGAGAAAGACCCCAAGAGTGATCTACAACAGAAATTTACAGGGACAATCTATAAAAACAATGTCTTCACAGGCAACAGGATGACAATTAATTCATATCTTTCAATAATCACTCTCAACGTGAATGGCCTAAACGCTCCCATACAACGGCACAGGGTTGCAGTTTGGATAAAAAGACAGGACCCATCCATATGCTGTCTACAAGAGACTCATTTTGAACCTAAAGATACATCCAGACTGAAAGTGAAGGGATGGAGATCTATCTTCCATGCCAGCGGACCTCAAAAGAAAGCTGGGGTAGCAATTCTTACATCAGACAAATTAGATTTTAAACTAAAGTCTGTAATAAGAGACACAGAAGGACACTCTATCATTCTTAAAGGGTCTATCCAACAAGAAGATCTAACAATTGTAAATATCTATGCCCCCAACATGGGAGCAGCCATCTACATAAGCCAACTGTTAACCAAAATAAAGAGTCATATTGATAACAATACGTTAATTGTAGGAGACATCAATACTCCACTCTCAGCAATGGACAGATCATCTAAGCAGAAAATCAACAAGGAAACAAGAGCTTTGAATGATACATTGGACCAGGTGGACCTCATAGATATTTACAGAACATTCCACCTTAAAACAACAGAATACTCATTCTTCTCAAGCGCACATGGAACTTTCTCCAGAATAGACCATATACTGGGTCACAAATCAGGTCTCAACCGATACCAAAAGATTGAGATTATTCCCTGCATATTCTCAGACCACAATGCTCTAAAACTGGAACTCAATCACAAGAAAAAATTTGGGAGAAATTCAAACACTTGGAAGCTAAAGACCACTCTGCTCAAGAATGTTTGGGTCAACCAGGAAATCAAAGAAGAACTTAAACAATTCATGGAAATCAATGAGAATGAAAACACATCGGTCCAAAACCTATGGGATACTGCAAAGGCGGTCCTAGGGGGGAAATACATAGCCATCCAAGCCTCACTCAAAAAAATAGAAAAATCCCGAATTCACCAACTAACTCTACACCTTAAAGAACTAGAGAAAAGGCAACAAACGACGCCTAAGCCACGCATTAGAAGAGAAATAATTAAAATTAGAGCAGAAACCAATGAATTAGAAACCAGAAACACAGTAGATCAGATCAATGAAACTAGAAGTTGGTTCTTTGAAAGAATTAATAAGATTGATAAACCACTGGCCAGATTTATCCAAAAGAAGAGAGAAAGGATCCAAATTAATAAAATTATGAATGAAAGGGGAGAGATCACGACCAACACCAAGGAAATAGAAACAATTATTAGAAATTATTATCAACAACTATATGCCAATAAACTGAGCCTTCCTGGAAACCTATAAGCTGCCAAGACTAAAACAGGAAGAAATTGACAACCTGAATAGGCCAATAACCAGTAACGAGATTGAAGCAGTGATCAAAAACCTCCCAAAAAACAAGAGTCCAGGGCCTGATGGATTCCCTGGGGAATTCTACCAAACATTCAAAGAAGAAATAATACCTATTCTACTGAAGCAGTTTCAAAAAATAGAAACAGAAGGAAAACTTCCAAACTCATTCTGTGAGGCCAGCATTACCTTAATCCCCAAACCAGGCAAAGACCCCATCAAAAAGGAGAATTTCAGACCGATATCCCTGATGAATATGGATTCCAAAATCCTCAACAAAATCCTAGCTAATAGGATCCAACAATATATTTAAAGGATCATCCACCATGACCAAGTGGGATTTATCCCTGGGATGCAAGGGTGGTTCAACATTCGCAAATCAATCAATGTGATAGAACACATTAATAAGAGGAGGGAGAAGAACCATATGGTCCTCTCAATTGATGCAGAAAAAGCATTTGACAAAATACAACATCCTTTCCTGATTAAAACTCTCCAGAGTATAGGGCTAGAGGGAACATTCCTCAAGCTCATAAAATCCATCTATGAAAAACCCACAGCGAATATCATCCTCAATGGGGAAAAGCTGAGAGCCTTTCCCTTAAGATCAGGAACACGTCAAGGATGCCCACTCTCACCACTGTTGTTCAACATAGTACTAGAAATCCTAGCAACAGCAATCAGACAACAAAAAGAAATAAAAGGTATTCAGATTGTCAAAGAAGACGTCAAACTCTCTCTTTTCGCAGACGACATGATACCTTATGTGGAAAACCCAAAAGACTCCACCCCCAAATTACTAGAACTCATCCAGCAATTCAGTAATGTGGCAGGATACAAAATCAATGCACAGAAATCAGTTGCTTTCTTATACACTAACAACGCAACTGTTGAAAGAGAAATGAAAGAAACGATTCCATTTACAATAGCACTGAAAACCATAAGATACCTCGGAATAAACCTAACCAAAGAGGTAAAGGATCTATACTCTAGGAACTACAAAACACTCATGAAAGAAATTGAAGAAGACACAAAAAGATGGAAAAATATTCCAGGCTCATGGATCGGAAGAATAAACATTGTTAAAATGTCTATGCTACCCAGAGCAATCTATACCTTCAATGCCATCCCGATCAAAATTCCAATGACATTTTTCAAAGTGCTGGAACAAACAATCCTAAAATTTGTATGGAATCAGAAAAGACCCCAAATCGCCAAGGAGATGTTGAAAAAGAAAAACAAAGCTGGGGGCATCACGTTGCCCGATTTCAAGCTATATTACAAAGCAGTGATCACCAAGACAGCATGGTACTGGCACAAAAACAGACATACAGACCAATGGAACAGAATAGAGAACCCAGATATGGACCCTCAACTCTATGGTCAAATAATCTTTGACAAAGCAGGAAAAAACATGCAATGGAAAAAAGACAGTCTCTTCAATAAATGGTGCTGGGAAAATTGGACAGCCACATGCAGAAGAATGAAACTCGACCATTCTCTAACACCATTCACAAAGATAAACTCAAAGTGGATGAAAGACCTCAATGTGAGACAGGAATCCATCCAAATCCTAGAGGAGAACATAGGCAGTAACCTCTTTGACATCGGCCACAGCAACTTCTTTCAAGATACATCTCCAAAGGCTAGTGAAACAAAAGCAAAAATGAACTTTTGGGACTTCATCAAGATAAAAAGCTTCTGCACAGCAAAGGAAACAGTCAACAAAACAAAGAGGCAACCCACACAATGGGAGAAGATATTTGCAAATTACACTACAGATAAAGGGCTGGTATCCAAGATCTATAAAGAACTTTCATACTCAACACCCAAAAAACAAATAATCAAGTCAAAAAGTGGGCAGAAGATATGAAAAGACACTTCTCTGAAGAAGACATACAAATGGCTAACAGACACATGAAAAAATGTTCATCATCATTAGCCATCAGGAAAATCCAAATCAAAACCACACTGAGATACCACCTTACACCAGTTAGAATGACAAAAATGGACAGGGAAAGAAACAACAAATGTTGGAGAGGTTGTGGAGAAAGGTGAACCCTCTTACACTGTTGGTGGGAATGCAAGTTGGTACAGTCACTTTGGAAAACAGTGTGGAGGTGCCTCAAAAATTTAAAAATAGAGCTACCCTATGACCCAGCAATTGCACTACTGGGTATTTACCCCAAAGACACAGATGTAGTGAAAAGAAGGGCCATATGCACCCCAGTGTTCATAGCAGCAATGTCTGCAATAGCCAAACTGTGGAAAGAGCTGAGATGCCCTTCAACAGATGAATGGATAAAGAAGATGTGGTCCATATATACAATGGAATATTACTCAGCCATCAGAAAGGATGAATACCCAACCTTCACATCAACATGGATGGGACTGGAGGAGATTATGCTAAGTGAAATAAGTCAAGCAGAGAAAGTCAATTATCATATGGTTTCACTTATTTGTGGAACATAAGGAATAACATGGAGGACATTAGGAGAAGGAAGGGAAAAATGGGCGGAGGGAATTGGAGGGAGAGATGAACCATGAGAGACTATGGACCTGAGAAACAAACAGGGTTTTAGAGGGGAGGGGGAGGGGGGATTGGTTAGCTCAGTGGTGGGTATTAAGGAGGGCACGTACTGCATGGAGCACTGGGTGTTATACGAAAACAGTGGATCGTGGATCACTACATCAAAAACTAATGATGTAATGTATGGTGACTAACATAACATAATAAAATTTTAAAAAAATAAAATAAAATAAAATTTGTTAATCATGAAAAAAAAAAAAAACAACCATGAGCTAGACTATGTTAAAATAGCATGTAAGCCCTCCAATCTCAGGGTCTTCATATGATGTAAATTTTTTTGTTGTTATTGTTTGCCCATTTACCCAAGATCTAATGCTAATGTTTGCCATTTGTCAACCTTTCTGAGAAATGCTTGTCCAAGTGGTACCCAGAGGATGCAGGCTTCCATTCTTTTCCTGTCATGTGCTTTTCATCGTCTTAGAAGCTGTCCATACCAGCCATCCACACAAGTGAAAGAGGATGGGTGATCATGTAGCTCTTTTAGGGCTGGGGCCCGGAAATGCCGAACATCTTTCCCACCTGTGTTGTGATGGCCGAAACTCAGTCATGGGGGCCTCCCCAGCTTCTGGGAGGGCTGTGGAATAGCCCTCCTGTGTCTTCAGACAATGAAATGTTTTGATGAATACATCGTATCATCCCTGACGTGCAAGGGAAGTTCATTTTGAGCAAATACTGATTAAATAGGGTGCAAGAGGTAACATGTTTACCCAGCAATTAAACAGTGGCAAAGCATAATTTTACTTTAAGAGACTTGCACTGTAGTTGAGAAAATAGATCTCGGGCCCATGCATCAGGATTTAGGTAATGGTTTTGATATTTATTACGGACCCACTGTCATCGGTCACTTGGAGTGTGTTGGCTCATTTTACTGGCAAGGTAGTTATTACACCTGTTCGATAGATGACGTAAATGAGGATCAGAGACAGAAAGATACTGGTACACAGGCACACAACTAGAAAGTTACGGTGCCCATGTGCAAATCAAAGACAGACCTGAAAACCCATATTCTTTCTTCTTCATCAGCCCAAACCGGGCTTTGTCACACACTATTCCTGCGACATGCTCCTAGCCAAAACAGCCCCATGAGCCAAAGCATTTGAGGACTTCCAAATCCTGTCTGTTCCCCCTGAAAAATCACAATGCCTGTTAGAATACTTAAAGCGTATGAGAAGCCTAGTTTTAAAGAGACCACTTAGGCCACTTACATGAAAGACTCCTGTATTGTCATTACATGTATTAATATTCCATACAGTCAGCTAAAACAAATCTTTGCAAACGTTGCTTTCTCACAACATTTTTATTTCCAATTTGGAATTTAATTTTATCCCCACACCCATGCACATCACATGCGCTGTTCTGTCTAAAGCACTGTTTGGGAAGCAGCATGGTGTACCCACAGCAGTGTAAGCTGGGGGATTCGGAGAGGGAGTTTAAAAGTCCTGGGGAGTTTGGGGGAGGACACTGCCAACCTGAATATGGGTTCTGTCATGCATAATGAGGGCAGGGGGCAGCACCGGGTCTTTTCCTGTATGTCACATCAAATATGCTGATTGTGGCTGCCCAGAACAGCGTGTTGGTAAGGATTCTGGAGCCAGGCTGCACAGAAATAAGGAAGGTTCTGAATGATTCATGGTGTCTGCCATGAACACAGATGGTTTCCATGTGCTATAAATTTGCTGTCTCTGAACTAAAGGAAGCCTAAGGTCATTTCCAACTCCAAGGTTCTCCAACTCAACTTGATGTGAGAAATAAGGTGGATGACATTCTCCACCTCCTACCTGCTAATAAAATGGGGTGGAAGAACAGGGTGGGTCGTTGACCTCTACATAACTTACTAGGTGCATTGCGTGTCTAAAATCCAAGTAAAAGCAAGAGGGACTCCAGACAGGTGAGAGAGAAGCATTGCTGATAGAAGCTGTAAGGCATTTTGGAAGAAGTGATATCTGAGCTGGGTTTGAAGGGTGTGTAGGAGCTTGCCACGTAGAGGCAGAGAAAAGGCAGTCCAAGGAAAGAAAGAACATTGCAGAAGGCTGACCAAATGAAGGTCTGTTTGATGAGGGTGGGGGCCCAGACTGGTGGGAGCAAATGTGGA
The DNA here is from genome assembly GCF_002201575.2 of Neomonachus schauinslandi. Taxonomy (NCBI): domain Eukaryota; kingdom Metazoa; phylum Chordata; class Mammalia; order Carnivora; family Phocidae; genus Neomonachus; species Neomonachus schauinslandi. The sequence goes on from NC_058407.1 coordinate 143,640,681, forward strand.
CTTTGGGCATGGAACAGGGACAGACAGAGACAGATAGGGACGGAAGCCAGGTAGACGGGGATCAGATTGCCACGTTCCCTGAGTGCCAAACTCTGGAAGTTGCTGACTTCTTGGTGTTCACGCAGCAAAGGGACCTCATGGTGGCTGGAGTGACAGTCACTCCAGCAGGTGTGAGCGAAAGAGCTGTTCTTGCAGGTGGCCTGTCCACTTCCCTGTGGCTGACAGGGCTAGCCCATGGCCTTTGTCCCTTCTGCTTTCCCTCACCGCCCAGGGCTCCTTCCCTGGGACTGGGCCTAATGAAATGTTTCCCATTTTAATTTCAGCTCTGCTGGGAGGAGCTCTTTTATCTCGGCTGCTTCTCTGCCATCAAAGCCCACTCAGTGTTGAGTACTGCCCGCCCCCTCGCTGGTCCTGTCCTCCGCAGAATCCTGCCTGGAGGTTTTAATTCTGAGTCTCAGAAGACAAGCAAGGGGGCTGCTTTTGATTGATCAGTCAAACACAATCCCTTCGCAATTGTCTTTGGAGACTCAAACTCCAGACATGAAAGATAAAAACAAGAGATGCCAGTTTGGTTTAAGATGGAAGTTTGTGCTAGATCTTTCTGTTCTTCCTTCAACTCAGAAAAAAATAAAGTAAAATGAAAGCCTTTCCTCTCAGCTTAGTCAGTGCATTGTTTTCTTGTCTGCCCATCTTGTTCCATTTCCCGAGTGATTTTCTTACCTATTTCAGAAGTAACAAAAACCACTTGACATTTATTGAGATTCCTCTGATCACTTTATGTCCATCCTAGACACTCTATGCATGTTAACCCATTTAATATTAATTGCTATCTTAGGAAGTGGGTACTATCATTAACCCCATTTTACAGTTTGGGAAACTGAGTCACAGGGTCCTAAGTAATCAGTCTTGCAGAGCTGTTACGTGATGGAGCTGGGATTCATGATTAGGAAATCTGGCTCCAGAGTCCCTGCTTTTTGCCACCATGCTGTGCTGTGTCCCTGCCATCCCATTCTTGGGGTGACATTCTATATGTTGATTCATGGCAAGGAAATTGACATCTTCATCGTTGTCATATTTTGTATAAGAAGGGGCAATTATCTCCTGATTGCATGGACAAGGGGTGATGAATGACTCTATGATTAAATAAAACCAAAAGATGTGGTCTCAAATAATTGAGATCAACTTTGAGGAAGCTCTCCAAGGCTTGCCTGAATTACCTTAGTCTAGACAATGGACACGTTGCAGGTGGACTTTTGGATGCCAGTGTTAGAGCCTACTTATCCAAAGGAAGTTTCATCATAGAGACCCAAACCTTTACTATTTTCTCAGCCCCACACCTTGGCTGGAGTTGGAAAAAGTGGATTACACTGGCCCAGACGCCCTCCCTGCATGGCAGTGTTTCCTAGACTGAGAGACACAGAGATCATGACAGAGATAGCAAGAGAGAGCACCAGCAGGGAGCCTGACGTGAGACTCGATTCCAGGACCCTGGGATCATGAGCTGAGCTGAAGGCAGGTGCTTAACCGCCTGAGCCACCCGGATGCCCCCCTGTTTATCACTCTTTTTAAAGTTCAAGTATGAGTTTCAAGTACTCTCTAGAAATAGTTGAGCTTTACTTTTAACTTTTCCCCAAGGTCTTAAATGTACGTGTCTATTACTTCCAGTGTCAATCATAAAATAATCAAATGCCTAATGCATCATCTTCAGTAGTATTGGACTGTTATTGTATATGTGTAAGATGATCACAGTGTGATACCTAGCTTGCCCCAACGATTTTTGCTTCTTTGTACTTGTGCCCTTGTGTAGTCTCCTCCCACACGGAATCACACGGTCTGGTTTGTGTGACCAACAGCATGTAGCGTAGGTAGTGGTGAGTGACTTCCAAGGCTAGGTCATAAAAAGCATTATGTCTCACTCCTTTGTTTCTTGGATCATTGGCTTTGGGTGAAGCCAGCTACTGGCCATATGAGAGTGCTGTCTTAGGAATGGTTTCTCCAGCCCCAGTCTAGCCTTCTGATGATTGCAGCCCCAACTGACCCTTGAAAACTCACAGGAGACTCCAGTTCCCTGCAACTCTATGAAGTCAGTATTATTAAACAAATGATTTTCTCTCAGATAAGAAAACTGACACTCAGAGACTTTGTTGCCAAAGATCACACAACCCATAATTGGAAGGAGCCAGAAATTGGACCCAGCCCTGCCTGAGTTGATGGCCCATGTTCTGAACCACTGTACCAGATCACCTTCCTGCTGAAAGCGTTCATGGTTGTTTGCCAAGCCCTGGCATAAGTCCTTAGCATGCATTCTCAAATCTGACCTTCACCATTGTGATGGTCGCCTTACAGACAAGGAAACTGTGGCATTGGAAGTAAGGGCCAAGTTCCATGCTCCTATTTATTGTTTGGGAAGTATGATCATACAACACAACATGCCACATCCTTGAAATGACAAGTCATGTGACCTTTCTCTGGGTCATTCACAGTGACTGGGACCATGCTGGGCGCATAGAAAGTGTTTAGAAATTACAGAAGGAAGAAAGGAAGAAAGAAAGGAAAGGAAGAAGGGGGGAAGGAGGAAAGGAGGAAGGGAGGGAGGAGAACCCAAGAACTGTAAGACTCCCCTTAGGTAGGGGAATGAAGTAGGGACAAGGAAGTGTGGGCAGTGAGCAGGTCTTTTTGCTCCAGGGTGTGGAGAGGGGTATTACAGATCACAGCTTTAAAAAGGATCCAAACAACTAAATACATGATGTGGCCCTGGCAAAACCTTTGAAGAAAAGTGGCAATCCTAGCAATATGAAGCATGCTTGTCCCATTTAAAGAAGGTCATTTCTATTCTGCTCAGCCCATTGTAGGCAACAGGTAGTCTGGCTCAGTGCTGTGGATTGCCCTCTCCCTCCCTCCCTCCCTCCCTTTTTTCCTCCCTCCCTCCCTCCCTCCCTCCCTTCCTCCCTGAAGCTAAAAATCTAGATTTTTGTGTGCTACCTCCAATCTTTAAAAGTTGACAGTGTTTATTTTTTAAACACCATGTGGGCCAAGCCAAACATGGCTGTGAGCCTGGCATGTCCCACAGGCTGCATGTTTGTGGCCTCTGTTGTAGAGAAACAAAAGGGCAGGAGGTGGCCAGACTGCAAAGGACCAACCACTAAGAAAGAGAAGAACAAAGGGAAGGAGAAATCAAGAAGACAGTTGCTTGATTTTTCTCCCACCTTACAACTTATAACCCAAAGGCTTGCTGGCATCACCACTGGAAGACGGGCTGGGGTAGAGCTGGAGACATCTTTAGAAGCTTCTGGATGAAGAATAACCAGTGACCTACCCTGGCAGATTTCAACTTTGTAGCTTCTGTTCTCAGAAAAAACATGTTGTCAAAACAGAAAGAAATTTCGGACCAGCCCCCTGAAAAGACATGAGCTGTATTCTTGGTTAACACATGCATCTGATTGCTGACAGTTTCTCCTCCTCCTCCTCCTCCTTCTTCTCCTCCTCCTCTCTTTTCCTCTTCTTCTTCTTCTTCCTCTTCTTCATCTTCCTCTTCCTCCTCCCCCACCCCTTTCTTTTCCCTTTTGACTCTGGGACATAAGGGATTGAACACAAACTGGCAGTGAATGATATCCCTCCAGACTTTGGGTGATTATGTTCGTTAATAATGATTATAGCTTCTATGTAATATTTGCATGATAAACTGTAGACATCTGGTGAAGTGTGCATGTGCGTGTGGTGTTTGTTGGGAAACAGAAGAAAGCTGAACGCTGATGAAATGTGAAATCTAACTGCTCAGACTAAAAATAAAGTCAGCAGGCTTTAGGATTTCTGCATGCCAGCAATTCTGAGACGCTCCTGTACGCTGCCTTAGTTACCGTGGAGACATGTGGCTGCGCATACGCAGAGCGGGGTACACACTCTGTGGGCCTGGCCCCTGGGGGTCCCATTACTGAATTTCATATGTTTAGAAATATTTTGTAATAAGGCCCCTCGTGTCACTTATTAGTCATAAAATGTGCAACTGCCTTCATCAGCATCAACTGCAAATTTGTTTTTTGTGGAAATGAACCAGCACATTTTCAGGTAAAAGATTGTGTGTGTGTGTGTGTGTTGAGTATATATATATATATATAATTTAAATATATATTTACATATGTGCATAAAATTTTATCTTCCTCAAACTGTTCTGTTACAGTTCGATTTTTTTCCTCCAGGAAATTCTGCACTTTTTTTTTAAAACCTGCAGAACCAGGGCGCCTGGGTGGCTCAGTTGGTTAAGCGACTGCCTTCGGCTCAGGTCATGATCCTGGAGTCCCTGGATCGAGTCCCGCATCGGGCTCCCTGCTCGGCAGGGAGTCTGCTTCTCCCTCTGACCCTCCCCCCTCTCATGTGCTCTCTCTCTCAAATAAATAAAATCTTTAAAAAAATAAATAAATAAATAAAAAATAAAACCTGCAGAACCAACTTAAATTTCTAAATGATGTACAAAGCAGTGTGTGTTTCTGGAGGCCAAGCCCAGGCTGAGAAGCAGTGACACTTTAAGGGTGTATGAAGCACGAGGTTTGCAGGGTGCTTCCTTGTGAAGTGCGGATTTTAGGAAACGGGTGATTCTTGGCATCATTAGCCCCTTGAATTCTAGGAGTCCCGGGTGGGAAAAACCTTTGTCCAGTTGTAAATGTTGTATTCTTTCAGTGCTGTGTGAATCACAGTCATAGAAAGGGTCTAAAAGAGATGACTGTGATTTTTTTTGGGGGGGGGGGTTGTTTTGTTTTTACCTGCTCAGCATCTCCAGAAGAGAAAGACTCCCCCTGATATGTGCCATCTTGGTTCTTTTCCAAAAGCATTCATCTAAGTGTCTCTGGTAGCAGAGAATGGAATGCTCTTTTCTGCTAATGGTTTTCAGCCTGTTCAGGAAGACCTGCAGTTTAACACTCCCTGGTGGGTTCTACAGTATTAATGGGAGGATGGGCATCAGAGACTCCAGATAGTCTGGTACTTTTTATGCAAGTCAAGCCGCTAGCTATAGACAGACATCCTGGACCACATCAACTGGTTTGAGTTTCCGGGTGCATTTGTAAATTGGAACTGATGCATGGTGGAGCCGGGAGATCTTTGGTTCTGCAGGTCATCAGACCTGGGATGGAATACTAGCTTCACTGTTCTCTTAATTGCTGGGAACCTTTACCTCACCTGAAAAGCTGAGGGACTAGCACCTTCTTGGTCAGGACTTTGAAAAGATTAAAGAGGATGGAGCTACATAAAGTTTCCAAAGTATAAAATAAAAATATACAATCGGGGCACCTGGGTGGCTCAGTTGGTTAAGCGACTGCCTTCGGCTCAGGTCATGATCCTGGAGTCCCTGGATCGAGTCCCGCATCAGGCTCCCTGCTCGGCAGGGAGCCTGCTTCTCCCTCTGACCCTCCCCCCTCTCATGTGCTCTCTCTCTCTTTCTCATTCTGTCTCAAATAAATAAATAAAATCTTTAAAAAATTTTTTAAAAAATAAAAAATAAATAAAAATATACAATCATAACAATGATTAAAAGTTAAGCACTTTCTGTGTATTATACACTGTGTTGAACAATTGAGATGCATTTTCTTGTGTTAACATCACCATAGTCCTTTGAGATGAGTAAGATTATTATTCTCCCTTCATAGCTGGAAGAAAAATAGAGGCTCAGAGAAGTGAATACTTTGCCTAAAGTTTACGAAGGCAATTGAGCCACAATTCAAATCTAGAGCTAACTAAATTCAGGACCTTTTCTACACTTGTATATAGTGCCAAGCACTGTTGTTTTTAACAAGAGAAGTGATGATGATAATTGGAAAATTCACCCTTGCAATTTATCTACAGCTCTGGAGCTCTTGGCATGTGGCTAGTGCAACTGATGAACCAAATGCTGCATTTTATTTAATTACTTAAATTTTAAGTTGCATCATATATGGCTAGTGGCTACCATATTGGACAGCACAGATCTGGGCGATGAGGTAGGGAAGCAAGCCAGTGGCAATGATGAAGGCTGGAGTCGGCAGCCTCCACCATTGCTAGCTCTATGACCTAGAAAAGTTGGTTAAATAAGGGAAAAGGGAAGTTAAATAATTTGTGTGAGCATAGAGCTTGCATCTGTGGAATGGGGACAAGTATGGTGAGAAGGATGGTGGGGTTGCCGTGAGTATGGGATATTCTACATAAAGCTCTTAAAGTTTGCAGGAGTTTTGATAAGATATTAGCATTTATCACTATTGCTGTTGTCATTGTCATCATTTTTTTTGTAAACAAAGAACATCCAAGTTGCTGCAAGGCCATTGAACTTCGAGCCCTTCATTGTACTGTGATTGAAGCAAACATCGGAAGGAAACATCAGAACATAATTCACGGGAGGGCAACATTTGAGCTTCCTTGTCCACTGTTGATAGATACACAACTGCTCCCCAAGATGAGATAGAGTGATGTGGACAGAGGGTGTGCTTGGGACAAGCATCAGGTTTTGAGCAAGTCCGGCTTGTTGGGGAGAAACCATGGTAATGAGTCTACAAGAAGAGCGAGGTCCTACAGCCACAGTGGATCAGGGTGCCTCTGGGAGATGATAGTGATCCATCCCATGGATTTATGGGGAGAAGTGGGATTGGATTTTCCTATCAAACAATCAATCTGGCTGTTGGGAGGACATGGATTGAGGTGGGGGGGATGCTGAAGGCAGGAAGGTCAGCTGGAAGGAGGTCTGGTGTGAGACAGATGAGACTCTTGATTAGGTTAAGGGCTCTGGTGATGGGGAGCAGGTGAATCTGGGAAAATTGGTAAGCCTCTCAGGGACAGGGAAAGAAAAAGTAGAACTTTCATACTCAGAAGGCCGATTTAGATAAATAACAATGGCAGTGACGCTGGTTAGTAGGTCCATGTGCCTTCCAGTTTACAAAGTATCCCCCGCAATCTTGCCAGTTCCCCAAAGGATACCTTGCAGATAGAAAGTGGTGTTGAGTGTGAGATACCAGGTCAGGCTGTAGGAAGCTACTGAGCCCTCAAAACTGGACGGTCGTGGCTGGGGTGGTTGTTGTCAATGCTTTGTTAAGACAACTGGGACGCCATCCACCTGAAGAGGCAAGTCCAGCCCAGAGAAAAGCCTTGCCAGCCTGTAGCACAAAAGAAGGGAAGGAGGTGCAAAGCAAACCTTGCAGAGAGAGCCTCTCCCGTCCAGGCTGAGGCTGCTGGGAACAAGGGCTGTGGGGTTCCTTCTGGGGCTTGACTGCCCCATGCAGACTCTGCCTTCGGTTCACGAACCATCCCTGGAATCTGCCCGGCCCGTTGCGTGCTTTCTTTCCGGTTTATGGATTGTGTCTTTACTTGGATGTATTCTTTTTTTTTTTTTTAAGATTTTTTTTTTTTTATTTGAGAGAGAATGAGATAGAGAGAGAGAGAGCATGAGAGGGGGGAGGGTCAGAGGGAGAAGCAGACTCCCTGCTGAGCAGGGAGCCCGATGCGGGACTCGATCCCGGGACTCCAGGATCATGACCTGAGCCGAAGGCAGACACTTAACCAGCTGAGCCACCCAGGCGCCCACTTGGATGTATTCTTAATGCACCTAGTGTCATGAAAAGATCTCGGGCTGCAGTTTAGGTGGTAATGGATTTGCATATTATTTCTACTCAGTGGATTGTTTTATGTGTTTGTTTGATTTGGGGGGGAGGGGTAGGTAAGGAGAAGCATGGAAACCTTCTGGCTTCTCCTTTTTTCTCATCTGTCAAAATTAGGGGAGTATTACCCATCTCATCTGTCAAAATTAGGGGAGTATTACCCCACATCGGGCTCCCCGCTCAGCTAGGAGCCTGCTTCTCCCTCTGCCTCTCACTCATGCTCTCTCTCTCTCTCTCACTCTCTCAGATAAATAAATTAAAAAGTCTTTTTAAAAAATGCAATAAGGTATGCTATAAGGATTATTTTATAAATTTAAATATAGACTGTATATTAGGTAATGATACTGGATCAACACTTAAAGTTCTTGAGTTGATACTTCTGTTATGGTTATATTGCAGAAAGACCAGAAGATTCATGCTGAAGTATTTGGTAATAAAGGGTCACAATAGATGCGACTCATTTTCACAGATGCATGCAGAAAATATATGTACATGAGACACACACCCATACGCATATGTACGTGTTTGTGTACACACTCACATATGGAGTGAGAGAAAGACGGAACATTAAAGAAGTAAAATATTAACAATTGTCAGTGTAGCTGAAGAACACCCAGATAGTCAACGCATCCTTGCAACTTGCAGGGTTTTCTTTTTATTATTTTTTTAAACATCGTAAGATAGAATGTCAGTAAACAAGTAAGCAAACAGAAACAATAGTTTTCTCTCCTGGTGATCACAGTACTAAAATTGAATCACACAGGCTCAGCTGTGTTAGCTTCCTGATCCAAACCTGCGCAGTGGGTCCAGTTCTCCATCGGATGGATGAGCCTTTGTCTGTCCCATGGGTGTTGGTTCTGTCCTACCGAAACCAAGAAGAAGGGACTCCTACAAGGAAATTGAGGCCCCATCCCCAGAATAAGAGGAGGAGGATGCTGATAGGCAAAACAGCAGGTGTCCAGCTCACCATTATCTTACTTCCATTGTAGAACAGAACTTCAAAATTCTGAAGCACCATCTTCAATGTTTGCCTTAAACGAGCATTGAAGTTTGAGGAGCACCTTGTGAGCGCAAAGCAGTCGTTGAATGTGAGATTCTATAAAGCCGTTCCAACTTCTTTTTCCTGTTCAGATAAAAGACAGGGAGCGCATTGACTGATCTTAAACACACACATCAATTAATTTAATTGACTTAAGTGTTGTTCTTGCATAAAATGCTACTGTCTGGATTGTTTTAAAAGACAACAGTTTGTCCTAAAAAATACTATACGGTAGCTTTAATTTTTTCCTCCCATTCCTTTAATGTCTGTTTTGTTAAATGCTTAGCAGCAAAAAAGCTGGCTTGGATAAGAGCTCCTTTGCCAAGATAAAAATAATCTAAAATTTAGATGTGTCTGCAGTGATCATGGCAGTGTAAATTAATTAGCCACGCTGAGCCTGAATCAGCCTCTCTAAATGGATCTTGCTTTTTATGCTGCTGTTTTCTAAAATGTATTCACCCTTGAAAGTAGCCATTCTTGTGAGTACCTCCCTTCCCAATCAGAAATCACAGTTGGCAAGAAATTTCTTTTTTTAGGGGTGAAGTTAATAATCCATTAATAAATATTGGAATTTAAATTTTGTGCCAGGGGCCAAGCTGAAGGCTAGTTGTTGCTGCTGCTGAGGATATGGAAATAAATCGGAGATTATCCCTATCCTGGGGGAAGTTTACATTATTGGGGGTTTTTTTTTTTTGAACATTAAAATATGTATACCAAAAGTTAAATTATGCAATATCAAACAACAAGCAATCCCATGAGGCAAGTTTTTATGGCCAAGAAGGAGCTACAGTAGAGTTTTATAGGAGTAGCTGTTTGTGTAGGATGGAAGAAAGTCTGAGAAGACTTTCTGAAACAAGGGCGTTGGAATAACAATTTTGTACGAGTTCTGCAAGTCCAGGTTCCGATGCTGAGACTTTATAACTCTTTGTTGACAGCTTCATTGGGCGATTACCTGCATAATGTAAACTTCACTTATGTTTAACTGTCCAGCGATACTTGGTAAAATCACAGAGTAGTGCAACCATCGCCACAATACGGTTTTATAACATTTCCATCACCCTAAAGAGAAAAAAAACCTCCTTGAAGCCCATTCTCAGTTCATCATCGTTCCCAACACCAGCCCCGGGGCAACCAGTAATCAATTCTTTTTGTCTCTAATTTGCCTTTCCTTGCCTTTTACATACATGGGACCACACGATATGAGGTATTTTGATTCCAGCTTTTTTTTTAACTTAACATGATGATTCTGAGGTTCATATTTTGTTCCTTTTTGTTTCTGAATAATACTCCATTATATGGGTAGACCATGTCTTATTTACCAAGTCAATAGGTGATGGACACTTGGGTTCTTTCCATTTTCTGGCTGTGTGAATCATGCTGCTACAGACATTCACATACAGGTTTTTATGCGGATGTATGTTCTCATTTCCCTTGAGTAGATACTTGGAAGCAGAATTGCCAGGACATATGGCAAACTAACATTTAACTTTCAGAGAAACTGCCTGTCTTCCAAAGTGGCTGTGTAATTTTGCATCCCCACCAGCGGTGTCTGAACTAAAATTTTACCCACCTTATTTCACTTAATGATCATGTGAGCTCTGTCAGGGAGGGATTCGGGGAGGGAGAGGTGGATCATCTTGCCCGAGGCTATGCATCCTGTAATTGCAGAATCTGAGTTTTAACCCAGATTTGACTGCTTCGAAAACCTGTTCTCTCCCACATGCTGTGGCTCCAGGATTTTGAGACACACTCTTTTTTTTTTTTAAAGATTTTATTTATTTGAGAGAGAGAGAATGAGAGACAGAGAGCATGAGAGGGAGGAGGGTCAGAGGGAGAAGCAGACTCCCCGCTGAGCAGGGAGCCTGATGCGGGACTTGATCCCAGGACTCCAGGATCATGACCTGAGCCGAAGGCAGTCGTTTAACCAACTGAGCCACCCAGGCGCCCCTTGAGACACACTCTTAAGGAGGGCTTTGAAATCTGAGTTCAAAGGGAAATAAGGATTGTTAAGAATGTCTGCCAAGGACACAGGCCAGGAGACCCGTGACCACTCTGTTGCCATTTGCGTAGCAGACTGGAGCTCTTGTCCCTGCTCTCTGTAATTCTATGGGATTCCTCCTTTGAATAGGTTGAATAGAATTCACTTTTCAACTCCTTGACTGCGGGGAATATTCTCTTACTAGGAAACTCATTGCACCGTGTTATAATTTGCTATTTGTTTCCTGTGTCTCCCACTGTGCTCAGAACCCCCGGTGGAAAGGTGTTCTGTTCTGCTCAGTACCCCTGCCCAACAACAGAGGGGCCGGCCTGGGCAAGGTCCTCAATGGATGTTGCTTGGTCAAAGGATTGCAGGAATAAACAGGAGCATAACATTAGATTTCTCCTCCTTTCTTTTTTAAATAGGGTACAGCCAAGGGATGGAGACCTAGAATAATGTACCACATCCACAGAGCCAAAGAAAGATGGAGAGGAACCTCGAGTCTCCAGATTTCTTAATCATTGGGCTCCAGCTCACTTCTTGAGAGAAATTGGCCTCTCTCTGTGACTATTACATGATTGATGTGGCCTCTTAGATTGTGCTGGTGCTGGGCTGTGCTGAGACATGGGCGTCCAGGATACATGGCTCCCTCTTGGTTTATAATGAACAGATCAGGGTTCGCAGGGCATGCAGAGAGAAAAACACTCCATGGAGGTTTATCCAGCCATAGTTAAACAAAAAAAAAAAAAAAAAGAAAAGCTAATATTTTGACCCAAGGCAGTTGGTTGGTGGGGTGGCTGGTGAATGTTGTATAATTACACAATCAACGAAGGATGGAACATGATGTAATTCATTCCTTTACTTTCCCTCTCTCTCTGCCCCCCTCAACAAAAGTACCAAAGAAAACATGTTGCCAGTAGTCAATAATAAATGATGAATGTGGGGTTTACCTTCTTTTTTCTCCCCCTGTATCTTCAAATTTTCATAGTTTTCCCCTTTGTAATTAATAAGTGATCTGTGGAGAAATTCTTGAGACTGTGTAAGTATCCCATTATCTATCACCCTGTCATGACTAATTTTAGCATCCACTGGTGATTTTCTGTTATTCTTTTAATATTTATTATTTGTCAGTTTAAGGTAAGAAAGAGCTTCCCCATTTCCCCTATTAGTTAATTTATAAATAGCATTATGGACTCATTGATTTTTTTTTATTTAATGAGTTACAATCCATCTCTATCATTATTTATTTCAACACTCAAATTGTCCCAGATTTGCCCACTGGGGACCAGTTTAAAGGGCTTCAACTTTTATCCCACAGGCAATGGGAAACACATCGCAGGGCTTTAGGCAGATGGGTGAAATGATCAGATTTGCTTTTTGACAAATGAGTGCAGCTGAAGCACGGAGAATGGATTGGGGGAGATTATTTTTATGGAGGGATGAGTGAGCAAGAGCTGTAGGGAGTGTTGGAGGATCACACTGGAGATTGTTTATCTCCTCCTTCTTGCCATTTGTGTTTGTGTTTGTTTTGTGTGTTTTTGTCTTTCCTGTGTGTGTGTGTGTGTGTGTGTGTGTCTGTGTACATGCATCAGTATGTATGTGTGTCTGGGAGGGGTGGTCTGGGTGTGTGTCTGTATGGGTCTTTTTATGTGTCTATGGGGGTCTGTGTGTGTGTGTGTGTCTTTGTGTGTGTGTGTGTCTCTGTGTGGGTCTGTGTGTGGGGGGTCTGTGTGTGTGTCTCTGTGTGGGTCCATGTG
>NC_058407.1:143653077-143789570 GCF_002201575.2 Neomonachus schauinslandi
TGTGTCTCTGTGTGGATTCTGTATGTCTGTGGGTCTCTGTGTGTGGGTGGGGGGGGGGGTGTCTCGGGGTCTCTCTTTTACCTGGATATATAGTTTCCTTAACAGTGTATACTTTTTCCCCAACAATTGTACCCTGATACCTTTGGAAATTCTCTGAAATACTTTTCCTTTTACTATGGTAATAAGCCTTCAAAAAAACATAATTGAATTCAGATATTAAATACTGTAAGCACTATCATTTAGCTTCTGATGAAAATGTGCATTATTGTGTTTGAAACGACACACACACACACACACACAAAGCAGTGAATCAAAACAACATTTTTTTCCCTTCCTCCTGTGAAGTCTTTGTGTGGAATAACTCAATCTCTTTTAGGCTGCATTCTCTGTGATGTGGGAAATGGAACCAGGGCCATTATGCAGCGCTAAGATGTGGTTTCCAATTCTGCAGCACTGTGGGAATCTGCTCCACTGTAGGTTTTATCACCTTTCGATGTGCCAAGGATTTCTAGCAGGGAGAGCTCGACTCTAATCATGGTGGGAGGCCGGTACAGGGAGAGGACACGAGACTTGGAGTGACTCCTTTACTCACTCATTTGATCAAACAGTACTTATTGATCACGCAGGCTGGACACTCAGCTCACCAGATAAGAAGGACAGGGTCTGACTTCACGGAGTGTGCCGACGCCGCTTCTCCTCTTGGGGGGGGTTTTCATGTTGGCAAAGTTATTAACTTCCCTGACCCTAGTTTCTGATCTGTGCAGCCCAGGTGAGCCGATAGGGTGATTTCGGGCAAAATTGGGGGCATAGTCCAAGCTCCCTGCTTGAGCAAGGTGGGTCAAGTTGGTCATCATTTTCTTATCCTTCCCCAAGTGTTGTGTTTGTTTGTTTGACCGGGATGGTCCTCACTTGTCCTCTTGGCTGATTCACGAGCTCTAGGCTATGCTGGAGGTCTACTGGACCTTGTAGATTTATGCTCTAAGGTGGCTAGGAAGTCCTGAACTTTTTAGGGTTTCATGCACAGCAAGTTGGTCATAAGATGCTGTCAGGCGGAGGTGTTAGAGGGAAAAGAGAGACATTTCCAAGGCAAGCCATTTCATCCTCTGTCTCTTGATGTTTCTATCCTCCTCTCTTTCAGTAGCATGTGGGTGGTTAAGTACAGGGTTGGGAGAGGGATAGAACTTGGGGGAAGTGGCAAGTATTCTGATGAGTGGGAGCCTTCCTGGGACCTCGATCAGTCTTGTTCAAAACATATACTCAGAAACAGACTTGAGGAGTTCTACTGTCATCCCTCATATATGTTTTTCATAGAATAAAAACAGGCTGATACTCCACATTAACCTCAGGGATCTGGAAGCTTACCTTTTCCGATTTCCCTTGTAGCCAGATGTGGTCTGTGAACAAAGTCAAGCCAGAGGTGGAAGTGTCCTGAGGGTCTTCTTAAAAGGAAGGGGCATGTCCCTTCTCTGCCTTTCCTCCGTCTTGTGAGCTGGAATCTGATTATGAATGCAAGCCTTGAGGAGGCTCTCTACAACCATGAGGTCTGCATTCCAAGTATGGGGGAACACTGAAGTAGGAAGAACCCAGGTCTCTGAAATCATATAGCTACTCCACTAGTCTTAGCTTATCAACCTCTCTGCTATGCACAAGATGGAAATAAACTGATTTCCCTTCTTTTTTCCTTCTGTTTGTTATATATGGCTGAATCTCTCAATACATTCTTATTTTTTTTAAGATTGATTTATTTATTTGAGAGACAGAAAGAGCACAAGTTGGGGGGAGGGGTAGAGAGAGAAGGAGAGAGAGAATCCTCAAGAAGACTCCCTGATGACTGCAGAGCCTGACATGGTACTTGATCCCAGGACCCCGAGATCATGACCTGCGCCAGAATCAAGAGCTGGACACTTAACTGACTGAGCCACCCAGGTGCCCCCCAATACATTCTTATTTTAAACACAGAGAAATAGTCTCAGAGAGAGCATGTGACTTAACAAAGGTCCCAAAGACAAGGCTGTGACTAGAATCCAGCTCTCGTGACTTGACGTATACACCTCTCCCAATAATCCCAAGCTGCCTCTTGTGCATTCTGGGTCAGCTGTAAAATCAGAAATGTTGGACAAGTAAGATAATATATCATTGGGATTGATAGAGGATCACCGGCAGATGACAACATGAAAAAAAAAAGTCAAATAAATGAGTGTAATGTATTATGGATATTCTGGAACTAGTTGATATCCAAAAATTGGTAGATTTTTTTTCCTTTTCTCTCTCTTTTTTAAGAATGAAGTAAGACAAATTGAGAAATTAATCCATCAGCCAATATTGATTTCCTTGAAAATGCCTGGCCTCGAACAATTACACCTACCGACTGGTTGATATAACAAGTTTGCGACTTGAAATGAATTGGCATAACTTGGTTTTGGTAGAGTCCCAGAGGTGCGTATGTTGGTAAAGTTCAGTTGAGTTCATAATACTGCTTTTCAAGAAAATTCCTTTAGAAACTCGGTCTAGAGAAAGCAGGATTATAATAGCCCTGTGGGATGTGTACGCACAATTAAGTGACTTTCCCTGCCAATTTGGTTTTCTTCTCATGCTGTGGTGACATTTCCTTCATGCTGGAACATTTTGTTTTTAAAACAGGGAATGGACTGTAAAATGGGGCAGTATGTTGTGGCAGAGATTAATAGGTGAAAAAATGCACTTGGTGTTAGTTGGTTAATTGTTCTCTAATTGTTGGTATCTTCGTAGAGTCAGGGCACTGTTTGAGATGTCCTTAGGGGGAAGCCAGTGTCTGACAGAATGTGGGCTGGAGAACTCGTCTCCAAAATTCCATGGAACAGGCAGAGTGATGAGTGAATTGGAACCCATTCTGTTAAAATGGTACCTCTTTGAGAAACCGGTCCTTGATATGTGCAGGTCTTGTTTATCTGACCTTCCTCATGCTAGCAGACACCCTGGGAGTTTTATTGTTGGAATGCACATTGCGGTATGTGATAGGAACTCCTTAGAAGCAGACCTATGGGAATGTCTACCAAACCTTCTCCGTGAGCCAGACTACTGCATTATCATTCAATCCTCAGAGGACAATATTATTATTGCTATTGTTTTTGTCTTCTTATTATCATTGTTTTGCAAATGTTTATTGGTAACCTGCTTAAGGTCACATGCCCAGGAAATATAAGAAGCAGAATTTAAACCTAGTTTTTTTTTTTCTTTTCCCTATCCAGTTTATGACAATGAAAAAATTATGGAAATAGGGGAAATTCAGAGGGCTGAAGATTGGTATGTAGTTGAGAATTTAGCGATGTGTGTCAAAAGCTTTGAAATTTGTACAACTGGAAGACAGATCTTATATGTTCTCCCCACCAAATACACACACACACACACACACACAGACTATTTGAGGTCATGGGTTTGTTAATTAACTTGATTGTGGTCATTTCACAAAGTATACTTATATGAAAACATGTTGTACACTTTAAATGTATATATTTTTGTCAGTTGCCCCTTAACAAAGCTGGGGGAGGGTAAAAGTGTGACTCAGAGAAAGTAGGGAAATCCATTTCATAAATTTTTGTGGGTATAGTTTATCCTGTCTCAGACTGCTCACTAGTGAAACCCTCTCCTCTATGCCGCCTCTTTCAAGATGTTGATTGACACCTGACACTATGTGGCTCCGCTGAGAACAATCTTTTAAAGACACAAATGTGGGAGATAATAGCCCTTTGTACTGGCTGTAACGAAATGCTTATTACTTTAAAATGAACATAACCTGTGAATTATCATTTCTGTTTCTAGAAATGTGTCCTAAGGAAATCATTGGAAGTGTCATATTCCTCTTGAAGGGAGAAAAGGAAGTAGAGATGTTATTTTACAGAAAGAAAGCAAGATTCAATTTAAAATTTAATTGTGCGTTTGTTCATTGGTGGTGGTGGTGGTGGTAGTTCTAAAGAGCAGCTAGGATTTGCGCTCATCCAACAAAAGGGGACCTCTATAAGAAAGGAAGGAAGTTAAGTATTAGCAGTGCAGCTGAATTCTGAGTTTTCCTTCCTGTGGATCTTCTTCAGAAGTCTTTTAATGCCTGCAATACAATTTGGGTATTAACTTCTCTTGGCTGTTTTGCCTCTGTGCCAACACAAATGTGGGAGGCTAACAGTACCACTAACATGCTCTTTGAGATTTCCGCTTCCCCCATGACCTTGAGCAGTAGCTCTTAGCCTCACAAGGAGGTCTTAGGCTACGTTGGCCCCCCCCCCCCCCCGATGTTCATTTCTTCTCTCCTCACATTTTGCCTCCTCACAAAACCCAGTAATGAGGAACCTGGGATAAAGTAATTAGACTGTATGTGACTAAAGTGGCTGCCAATTATGCTGATGGAACTGAAGTCTTATTAGACTAATAAGGTTTTCTCAATTGGACTTGGAGCTCTTGGTTCTTGATGCTGTGAATATTCCATGGAGAAGTTGCCCAAGTATTTAAAATGAGTTCACCTAAGGATAAATGTTCACCTTGGATAAAGTAGAGTGAGTTTTGGAGCCAGAGATAAGTGGGTTCACACTCAAATTCTGCCACTTATCAGCTATTTGACCTCAGGCAAGTCATTTAACTTCTCAGAGTCTCCTGCCCTGTCTGTAAGATGGCGATAGAAATTCCCACCCTCCTGAAAAGATTACGATGGCAGCTAAATGGTTTTAAAACTACGCAAACCTCAGTATTTTACATGAGTTGTCTTAGTATTCTTACTGTCAGACATGGTTACTTAATCATACTACGTAAAAACAATTGAAAAAATCATGTAATTATACGACTAGTATGAGAAATCTCTCAACAGTCTTAGCTTTGAAGACAGATCTACATTTGGATCTCAGCCCCAATATTGACAAATGCTAATGATTTGCCTATTTTTAACCTCAGTGTTTCTCTCTTTAAGTCAGAGTAAAAATAATAACAAGAGCAGTTATGACGTGTGACAATGTTGAGAAGACTAAATAAACTATTACATGAAAAGTGTTTACCACACAGCCCTGCTCAGGAAAAGCCTACCTATTACTGGTGGGACCAACGTATTATTGAGATCGTTATTTTCAGTTGTACTTGAAATGTATTGGTGCTGCAGATTTTCCAATGTGAAGTTGTCCAAATAGACAAAACATGCCTACCTTGGAGACTGTGGGACTATTCAGGTATTGTGTATTCTGTGTATTAAGATTATTCTAGATATAATTCAATCAAATTAGTTTAAGTTCTTTTCTCATATAATGATTAAGTCTAGAGTTAAAGTCAGGTTCTTACATATCTGGATCCAGGACCTCAAACCTCATCAACAAAAATCTCTTTTCATCTTTGATTATGTATCTCCAAGTGTGCCTTAGTTCTCTCTGGGTGGAAAGTAACATTCTGTCTTCCAGTACTCAAATCTGAGTCCCAGGGAAGACTCTGATTAGCTCTGCTTAAGCCCATTTTTTAAAAGTCTTGTTGTGTCTTTGATTTGCATTTCCCTGATGATGAGTGATACTGAGCACCATTTCATGCATCTGTTGACCTTCTATATGTCTTCTTTGACAAAATGTCTATTCAGGTCTTCTGCCCATTTTAATCGAATTATTAGAGGGGAGAGGATGGGGGGAGAGGTGAAATAGATAAAAGAGATTGAGAATACACTTACCTTGATGAACACTGAGTAATGCATAGGATTGTTGAATCATTACATTATACACAAATGTAATTGTACACTAGTTGTACACTAATATAACACTGTATGGGTTATATTGTACACTAATTGTACACTAATATATCACTGTAGGTTAATTATACTTCAGTTCAAAAAATGTGCTATGTCAACTGGAGTTGCTGTCCTCATCTGTGGTGTTGAAAGCTCTCACGGGCATCTTGATCAGAGATCTCTAAGTTGTCATAGAGCTCATACCTTCATCTGTGCTAATCAGCAAGAGAGTCCCTTACCTCTCTGATCAGCAAACTCCTATTTATAAATTTTCTCTAACTGTATTTTCTGATAACAGTTTTTAGGAAGGGAATGGAATAGAACTTTGGTATCTAGTGCTGAATTTTTCCTTCCTTAGGAAAGAGAGAAATTCTAGTATAACCTGAGAATGTCTATTTATTCTGCAAACACATTTCAACCATCTAATATGGCGTAGGACATTTTAACCATCTAATATGGCCTAGGGATTGAGGGTAACATCTAACCATCTAATGTGGCCTAGGGATTGAGGGCAACATCTAACCATCTAATATGGCCTAGGGATTGAGGGTAACATCTAACCATCTAATATGGACTAGGGTTTGAGGATAACATCTAATCATCTAATATGGCCTCGGGATTGAGGATAACATTTGGCCGCATGAGGCTCCCATGTCTAGAATGACAAAAGTTACACAAATGATCAAAGTTAATTGTGGTAAGCATTATGAGGGCAGTGAGTGGAGGGACAGCAGGGGCTGTATTTGTGGAACCTGAGAAGTTTTTGGGAAGAGCTGCTCCATGATCTGGGTTCTACAAGATGAGTAGAAGTCATCCTGTCATTGAATGAAAAGCAGAAACCATTCCATCTGGTTAGTTGCTCTCCAACTTGTGGCCTGTTGGGCATATCTGAAGAGCAGCTTCTTCAGAGGTCCACTGATCTCCTGGTATAGCCGTCTCAGGCTTGATCAAGGTGGGCCCATCCAGCTAAGCCAAGAAGAAACAAAAGGGGAAAAATAAGGAAAAGCGAGAATGAAAGGAATGAAAAAGGAGCAGAAACTTGTTTACCCAGTGTCTGTATCCCAATGAGAAGAGATTGAGCTGCCAATAATTGAGCAGGGCTCTCTGATGATATAGATTAAACCAGAAGGGCCAACAGTAAACAAGATGAACTTCAAAAGAGCAGCGTCTCTGCTCTCTGGGGACCTCCATTAGCGAGTCACCAGATAGGCAATTACTGTACAGTTCTTGTAATGACCGGGATCAAACACAAGCATTCTGCACAGTAGGCAGTCAGAAAGCAGCCAGACAAAAAACTGTGAAAATATGCCATTAAATCTTAATTATTCTTCAAAGGAAAACAAGCACAACTAGGGGGCAGAGAAGGAAGGAATATTCTGAGCCTTACTAATGCCTGGGGCTCAGGGCAATAGTACAGCTACTGTTTCAACTCTCATATTTACTTAAAACTGAGCATCTCATTCTGACTTGAGTTGGGCTAGGGAATTCAGTTTATATAAGCACCCCAGTTTCTCTGACCCCCTATATCTCCTCCTGGAGGGTTTGAAGGCTATGGTATCTGACCAAGTTTGAATAAAAATGGTTGCTTTTCTAACATAACGTAATTTTAAAAAAATTAAAAAGTAAATATAAAAGCAAGTATCTCATCATCCAGAGTTGACTTCTGTTGATTAGATTCAGATTGGTCTTTTAGCACCTTCAGAAATAATGTCCTCCGATCTGTAATTCACAAGTACCAATTGTCATGCTAGCCATGTGTCATTTCCCTGAGGCATACATCTGAGATGTCCTTGATTGGTGCGTGGAAGCCATTGACATCCCAAACTCAATATGTGGTACTGGTTAAATGGAAGATTTAAAAAACTCAAAAGGTATTGATTTTGAATCGTGTGTGTGTGTGTGTGTGTGAGAGAGAGAGAGAGAGAGAGAAATTGGAATTGTACAGAAATACAAATTTAAATCCTATTTTGATCACTTAGAGCAGGATTTTAAATATCCTGTAGCCATAAGGAGAGGCTAGCTTAGGGTCCTCCAGTGGAAATACAATGTGAAACATATATGTAATTTTAAATTTTCTAGTAGCCACATTAAAAAAGGAAAAAGAAACAGGTAAAATTAATCATAATAGTATGTTTTTTTAGCCCAACATATCCAAAATACTTTTTCAATATAAAATTATCAGTGACACATTTGACCTATTTTTGGTACTCTCTGAAATCCAGTCTGCATCCAGCCTTCCAGCATACCTCAGTTTAAACTAGCCACATCTCAGGTACACAGGAGGCTGGTGGTTATATCATGTTGGACCGTGCAAGGCTAGCCCGTGTCCCCAGTCCCACTCTGGGCCATTTCTACCTACAGACACCCATTTAAGAAAACTGCTGCGTATTGCATAGGTTCTAATGCAGGGTCTCACGAGCTTAGCAAAATGGATTTGACTCGAATGACCTAAACAAAGAATCCTGTGATTCTTGAAAGCCTTGAAAGCCCCACCCAGTAATGGTGACTGTGGTCTACTGGGTTAGTGGGATCCTCTCCATGGAGGAATTACAACTTGAGACAAAGGGAAACCACTTAAGCCTGTTTCAGCTCCCTCACCCTCTGTGCTCCAATTAGGAGCACTCTGTGGGGAGAAAGGGAGAGTTGTGCTCCCAGGACATTGATGTGCACAAGAATCACCAAAGTGCTTGTGATAATGCAGATCCCCTGGCCTTCATCCCAGAGATTCTGATTCAGTTTGGGAGTATCTATCTTTGTAACAAGCTACCCTTCCAGTTTGTAAGAAGTCATTAAAGAAGTCGCCAGTTGAGCTTTGAGAGATTGATTAAGGAGACACACAACCCTGTCATCTTATTCTCTGGTACCCACCTTGTTCTCCCTGTGATCCTTCACGGTTGGAGCAGGAGGGCGAGGAGGGGAAGAATGGGAGCAATGTCTCATCTGCCTCTCTGATTGGAACATTTAATTTCCCTCAATCATCCGACCCTCTCCACTATGTAGTTTCATTTACAATGTGGAAAATATTTAGAACGTTTAGATAATCCAGATTTAACCCCAACATGTGTTTTCCACATTCCTTATTTGTCTATGGCTCCCTTCACAAGCCTTAGATAGTTAAATCAAGGGGCACAATCTCAGCTCCAAAGGTGTTTGTGAAAGACTGGACAGACCCCTCAAGAGAAGATGATGGTATATGACTATAGTCTGCAGGAAATGGTACAGACAAGAGCCATGCCGGGAAGATCAGGGATGCTTTGAAAGTATTGTTTACATCCTCTTAGCTCACCCACAGCTAATTGTCTCAGTAACCACACTATGACCATGAATACAAAAGCATCATTCTTGCACCTGTTCATTTAATCTACCCATGATTCCTTCACCTGACCAAAGAGTTCTTCGGGAAGAAAATTAAATAATCAAGCCTCACTGGTTCTATAATAAATAGTATAAACTCGCATTTTAGAAGGCATCCTCACACATGGTTCATATCTATGGTTCACATATGTGTGATATAGATTTGAACAACAATGAAGCTTGATGTTCTTAGTGTTAACTTACTTTAGAAAGTATATCACTGATTCAGGAAATATCTCCACATACGTTCTCTCTTCTGACCCTGGAAACATCCCTGAGGTTGGAAAGAACAAGTAACAGTAGGTTAGGACATGGAGCCCCTTACGTGTGAAATCACACAACTATTTGGTGTCACAGCCAAGGCGAGGATGCTGGTGTGTTGCCTCTTACTCAAATCTACCACCTCTTGCCGCCACTCTCTCAAGGAGGGGTAGATTCTCACATACACCTGGCTTCTGTGTTATTTCTGAGATTCCTAACTTCGTCCAAAATGATGTTTTTGAGAAGAGATTCTGGCCTGACCACAGGGCTCCTGGAAATGGCTCCAATGAGCGACAGTGAGGACAGCCCCTGCGGAACTTGTGTTTCAAATCTGTCTATAGAAATGAGTGAGAACCAGGAGCTGCTTTCCTCTTTCAACCCCTAGCTGGCCCGCTGGACAAGAAAAGAAAACACTTCCAATTATACAGTTTGACTGCCGTGACAAGGGCTCCAAAGGAAAATGGCCCCTTTCTTTCCCTTTCATCCCAAACTCAGTGACATCAGACTGCTGAGGGTGACGGTTGCCTTGTGAAGGAGTCCATAGGAAGGGCTGCCTGAGCTATGGCCTGATGAGCAGGGTGTATCCTACGGTGGTGAATTTTCTTTGTCCCACAAGATGAAAGCTGTCAAAGGAGCAAGAGGAATATTCCAGAGAAAGCAGCAGGCTGATTGGTTACATGGACACACTCTCACCTTACCTCCTGGCCCCTGTGCTAAAGACTGCAGAGCTGGGATCATGCTCATGGGACCAAGCCTGTGGAGGGGGGCTTCAGCTTAAGCACTCTTCTTCTGTTTCATGGCAAGTGAAGTGCCCTGTGTTTTCCAGTGGATATGGTCTGTCTGTGCTGGTTCCATGTTTGGCTGAGTAAGGCAAAGCCCAGATTTCTGGAGCCTATGTTAAAGTTAAGCCCCTGTTGGCTGCATTATCTCTGGGAGGCAGGGATGAATCTGCTTGTACCTGGGATGTATCTCATAGCTGTGTCTACCTCTCTCATTTGGCAAATGTGGGCCCTCAACCTGAGAGGCCAAGGGACCCTTTCAAAATCACCTGGAGAGGAGAAAGGACGTGATTCTCCTGCCTTCTGGTCACCTATGGTTCTTCTTTTCCAAATCAGTCATGTACCTGCCATCTAGATGTTTATGGGCCTTTGTCTGGATACTTGGAATAAAGTCCCAGTTCCTTTCCTGGACTTACACAGCTCTGAATAAGCTCTGGTCCGTAGCCTCATGTTCTGCATCTTCTTTTTTTTTTTAAGATTTTATTTACTTATTTAGAGAGAGAGCAGGATGAGGGGAGGGGAGGGGTAGAGGGGGAGGGAGAGAGAGAATCCCAAGCAGACTCCTTGCTGAGCATGGAACCCAGCATGGGGCTCGATCTCATGACCCTGAGATCATGACCTGAGCCGAAATCAAGAGTCAGAGGCTTAACTGACTGCGCCACCCAGGCACCCCTCATCTTCTGCATCTTCTAATCTTACTGTCTATTCAGTTCCCCGAGCCATGTTTGTCTTGTTTTGTTCATTGAACACAACACTTCGTCCTCAGAGCATTTTCCCTACTGCTGTCTCTGTCTGCAGTGCCCTCTCTTTGGTCCATCCATAGCTGATGCCTTCCCATCCTACAGACCCTGGCTCAGAAGTCACCTCCTCAGAGAGGCTTTCCCTGATGGCTGTATTCAAAGTTGTCCACACTGGCTATCACATTACCCTGTTTTTCTGTTCTCTTAATATTGACCAACATCTGAAAGAACCTTCTGACATGGGTGTTCAATTTCCATGTTTGCTCCTCTCCCCACAGACTGAAATCCCCGGGAGTGTGATACTCATCACTCCACCCCCAGTACCTAGAATGGGGGTCTTTCAAATAGGAGATGTTCAATTCCTATATGCTGAATTAATTGATAAATAAGTTGCACCTATATTTGCAAGTGAATATTTTTTTGAAATCAGGAACATCTTGCACTTGACACCTTAGTCATTTTGGGCTGCTGTAAAAAGGTGTCCTAGACCGAGGAGCTTAAACAGCAGAAATGTTTTTCTTACCATGCTGGAGGCTGAGAAGTCTAAGATCTGGGTGCCAACATGATCAGCCTCTGGGGAGAGCTCTCTTTCTGGTTTGCAGATAGCTAGCTGCCTTCTTGCCATGTCATCCCATGGTGGGGAGAGTGACCCCCCGTCTTCCTCTTCTTATAAAGCCACTATCCCATTAAAAGAGTTCCTCTTTCACAACCTCATCAAAACCTATCCACCCCCCCCCCCCAGAGGCCCCATCTCCAAAAAACCATCACATAGAAGGTAAGTGTTTCAACGTAAGATTTTTACGAGAACACAAAAATGCAGTCTATCGCAGTATCTACCTTTTGGATGGTAGTGTTTCTTTTCACTGTATTTAGAAATCTAAATACCTAGATATCTGTAACTGTACCTATGAGTATATGGATGTCTATCACTCTCTCTGTCTGGGGTTTACCTCTTTAGAACTATCTTATGAACTCTTCAACTTCTTTAGGAGTTGACACCCCACTCTTGACTGACGTTACTGCTTGCTCAACTCCAGCACAGAGCTGCTGTATTGATTTTTCAAAAAAAACAAAAACTAAATTTGAAATTTTAGTAGTTTCCATTTTGGAACTCTGAGAATTTTGTGACAATTCCGGAACAAGTAGAGTCTTCTCTTAATGTTATTTTTTTTTTTAAGATTTTATTTATTCATTTGAGAGAGAATGAGATAGAGAGAGCATGAGAGGGGGAGGGTCAGAGGGAGAAGCAGACTCCCTGCTGAGCAGGGAGCCCGAATGCAGGACTCGATCCTGGGACTCCAGGATCATGACCTGAGCCGAAGGCAGTCGCTTAACCAACTGAGCCACCCAGGCGCCCCTTCTCTTAATGTTATTAAGTCAAACTTGGGATCACCAGTGAAGAAAAAGCTTCTGTTCAATGGATCATAAAATGTTAACATAAATGACTTGGTCCCCATTAGTTTTGTAGGGGAAGTGATTTTCATGGGATTATGGACACCTGCTCACCCAAAGTTTCCTTCCCACTCTTCTCTCTGCACCTTTTCTCTTTCTTCATTTTCTTCTCCCTTTTTTTCTGCTTTTTCTTCCCTTTCTTTTATCTCTCCGTCTCTCCATCCCCTTTCTCGCTTATGAAACGGGCTTCTTGAAGCACTAAAATCTACATTTTAAAATGAATGCATGCTCACATTCCTCGACGGGTAAATGATTTTCAAAAAGCTCACTCTTCAAGGCAATTTCTAAAAGGAAATCCTCACTTTCTCAATACAAAAATCACTCTCGCCAGGCAGGCTTCAGATAAAGTGATCACTGTGCTCCCAATTATACAAGATGCTGTATTTTTACAAAGGAGCTTACCTTGGAGAATAGAATTACTCTTTTTTTCCCCCTGAGTTAAATGTTGTTCTTGCAAAATGGCTATATTCTTTACTCAGGACACATATAATTTCCCATGATAACCGCAATAAATAAATACAGCTCCATCAGGAAGGGAGGCAAAAGCCTGTGTGGTTTAATATTATCTGAGTGACAGAGCACCCCAGATTACAAAACACAAGGAAAATAACACAAATGACAAAGAAATGAGGATGCAGACAGGATAGCATTTGGTTCCTGCTCTGTCTATGGAGGGACCCTTGCCCGCAAGGAGAAAACTCAGGTGTGCATTGCGATTGGACACCTAGTAGCAAATGCGGTTTTATGGATGTTCTTGGGAAGGCAAAGAAGAACTCATTCCAGCCCAGCCTCCATGTGGACATGTTTTCCTTTTGCCTCCGAAACTGCAAATGTTTCCCCTGTGCCATTTGGTAATGAATGCCCAGCTTCGTGACAAGAAGGCCAAAGAGCTTTGTTTTGTATCTACAGAATTTGCAAAGAGATTAACGGGGTCTAAAGGAATAAAGAACATCTGGAAACACGGGCTTTGTGTTTTCCTTGAGTGTGCTTGAAAGCTGAGCACTGGGGAGAGGACAACTGAATTTACTTGCACCTTGAAAAGCCTAGTACCTCTGTCATTCAAACAGGTAAATAGGATAGGATCGGCCAAGTCCCTACTGGCAGTACTGGGAGCCCCAGTGGTGACTGCTAGTTTAATTTGTTCCAGCCTTCTCCAATCTGAGTAGTATGTGAAGGGGGCAGTAGGAAGATGCAGTTGGTGGCTTCATTTCAGTCCAGCAAAAAGAGACTGGGAAT
Organism: Neomonachus schauinslandi; assembly: GCF_002201575.2. Lineage (NCBI taxonomy): Eukaryota > Metazoa > Chordata > Mammalia > Carnivora > Phocidae > Neomonachus > Neomonachus schauinslandi. The sequence goes on from NC_058407.1 coordinate 143,666,622, forward strand.
TTGATGCACACTGATCACGGTTCTAGGTGCTCTGGGGAACAAAATTAAATCAGTCTTTTCTTGCCGTGATGTATGTTAAGAATATAGAGGGAGAGAAGCAGATCTTTGCACAGTATTGGTCAATAAATGTCAACCAGTATATTTTACTTACTTGATTTATTTGACAATCGCTCCCACCAGAATGTAAACTCTCGAGGGCAGGGATTCTGGATTTGGGGTAGGAGGGTTAGTTTGTTCACCGTTGTGTCCCATTCACTAGACCATAGTAAGCCCTGAATAGATCAGTGCTGTATCTGCAGTTAGGCAACTGTTAAGACTCAACAACAGGAATATAACCACCTAAAAAAATGGGCCAAAGCCCTTAACAGATACTGCACTAAGGAAGATGTACAGATGGCAAGTAAGCATATGAAAAAAGAAAAAAAGCTCAGCACCCTGTGTCATCAGAGAAATGCAAATGAAAACAACAAGATGCCATCCCACATCTGTTAGAATGGCCTGAATCTGGAACACGGACAACAGCAAATGCTGACAAGAATGTGGAACGGCCAGAACCCTCATTCACTGTTGGTAGGAACGCAAAACGGTGCCGTCTCTTTGGCAGACAATCTGGTGGTTTCATACACAACTAAACATACTCTTACCGTACCATCCAGCAGTCTCACTCCTCGGTATTTATGCAAAGGAGCCAAAAGCTACGTCCGTACAAAAACCTGCGCACAGATGTTTATAGCAGCTCTATGGATAATTGCCCAAACTTGATGTCCTTTGGTAGCCAAGTGGATAAGTAAGCTGTGGTACATCCAGACAATGGAATATTAGTAAGCACTAGAAAGAAATGAGCTACCAAGCCATGAAAAGACATAGAGGAAGCTTAAATGCGTATTACTAAGTGAAAGAGGCCAATCTGAAAAGGCTACGGCATGGTCCCAACTATAGGACACTCTGGAAAATATAAAACTGCGGAGACAGTAAAAAGTGCAGTGGTTGTCAGGAGCTTCAAGAGGAGGGATGACTAGGCAGAGCACAGAGGATTTTTAGGGCAGTGAAAATAATCTGTAGGATATGATAATGATGGACACATGTCATGATATGTTTGTCTAAATGCGTAGAATGTGCACCACCAAGAGTGAACCCTAATGTGAAGCGTAGAATGTACACCACCAAGAGTGCACTCTGAACTTCGGGTGCATATGATGTCTCTGTGTAAGTTCATCCATTAAAACAAATGTGCCACTCTGGTGGGGATGTTGATAGTAGGGGAGGTGGTGCACGTATGGGAGCTGTGATTTTGCTGTGAACCTAAACCTTCTCCACAAAATTAGTCTTGCTAAGAACAAGCAAACAAACAAATCATTGTTGAATGAATGAGCTGGTGAAGTAGATACAAAAGCTAATGTGGAGGGGAGCCTGGGTGGCTCAGTTTGTTAAGCGACTGCCTTCGGCTCGGTTCATGATCCCGGAGTCCCGGGATCGAGTCCCACGTCAGGCTCCCTGCTCAGCAGGGAGTCTGCTTCTCCCTCTGACCCTCCTCCCTCTCATGCTCTCTGTCTCTCATTCTCTCTCTCGCAAATAAATAAAATCTTAAAAAAAAAAAAAAAAAAAACTAATGTGGAGATTCAAGGGCAGGATTGTTCCAATAGGTAGGCTCTGGGTGAAACGGTATTTGAGCATAGCCTTAACTGATGAAACAATGTTGTTGTTGTTGTTGTTGTTTTATAAAAATGACATCATAGTATGAATTAACTTTTGGAAAAGGAAGAACAAGTCAACAGGCAGTGGTTTCATTTCCATAGAACCATGAGTGCGATTCATGTGAATTCTTTTTTTTCACACGTGGCTTACGTGGAACCTTGCTTCTCTCAGTTAGCATGCACGTGTTCATGTTTCTGTGCACGCCTTCCTATGTATTATTTTCGGTAAAAGTGTGAGATCCTCTATCAAGTCAGCCAAACCATGATTAACTCAAGTATTCAATGATTTGGATTTTAAAAAGACAGATGAGTGAGCAAAGAGAGGACCAGTGAGCAAAGAACACAAGTGGAGCCATGGGGCTGCACCAGCATGGAGAACAAAAGAAAAGTCTTGGATGCTTGTGTTTCAAGCTCTCCTGTGGCCCCAGAAATCCATTCACGTTTGCAGAAAGAAGATTGGAAGGCTTTGGCAGTGGGACACCTGTGACTGGTCCTTGAAGATGGAGATTTTGACCAAAAAGAGAATAAGAAAGAATGCCAGTAAGAACTTAGCAAATAGGATCAGTGCAGAAGTGATTGTCTTACAAGAAGCCATTATGACATTAGGAAAAAAAAATTTTTGTCTCTAATTTGGAGCCCCCAAGGCCATTTGACTCATGGCCATGTTATCCTCAGGCAGAACATCATGCATGCTTAATTAGCTTTTGCTTTTGCATACACATTTGAGACCTTTTGTTCCCTCAGCAAAGAGTGACTTCAGGCCCTGCCTCTCATTGCTGCTGAGCCTGGGGAATAACATGCCTTCCATCTCTCACCTCAGGCCTGATGGAGACTTTTTGTGAAAGCATGATCTGGAGTGTACAGATTCTTCCTTGCCTGTCTTTCTAGAAGCCCTGGGGGAAGAATCCCAACGCTCTGGTAAAACTTTGGAACAGTGCAGGGAGCATTGGGATGCACATGCACACCCTGACCACCCACCATTCACTCTTGTTTATTAATTCTGTCTATGCAGATACATTCCCCCACATCCTCTGTAGCAACAACAGACAACAACAATAAACAATCCCATGATACCTGTTTCTTTTAAAAAACTATTTTAGAAGCTCCAAATCAAAGCTCAAAATGGAACCATAGCATGTTTTCGTATTCATTTCCTACTCACACTTGCACATCAGCTTATATGCTACTTCCTCAGGAAAGTGTCCCCGATGCTCCCTTTTAGTCTGATTTTAGATTCCTTTTTTTCACATCCTGCACTTACTTGTACCAGCTCTGAAGACACTGAGCTCTGTTGCACATTTGTGAATCTCCCCTTCCCACTGGAGAACAGGCTCCTCAGGGCAGGGCTTGTCTTGAGAGTCTTTGTAAGGCCCCTTCTGGTAAGTACTGTTTAGCACTTGGAGGGGAGCAGAAAATGCCACCCCCAAATGTGCCACTTTCCTCTATGGGTTATGAATCAAAACCCAGCAGACTCAGGAAAAAACTTTTATTCTTCCTTAACTACCTAAAAGAATTTAGATACAGGGGGAAAAAGAGCTAGTACTAGAGGTAACTTCTTTATCTGAAAGACCTGTCTGCACGACAGGGCAAACTTCTGATTATCAAACATCTGTTCTTCTTATCATTCTGTGAATCACCTTCTTCCCCTTTGAAGCCCCAGGCTCCTATCCCATTCCTTAGCTCAGGATGGTGTATAAGCCTCAACTGCCCAGCTTGCTTTTCAGTCTCAGGTCTTTGGGGTTCCTGTATGTACAAAATTAATTTTTCTCCTGTTAAACTGTCTTATGTCGACTTAATTATTAGACCAGCCAAAGAACCTAGAAGGGAAGAAAGAAAAACTTTGCACCCCTACACACTGATTAGTAAATGTTTATGTCATTGAACTGCTAAATTGATAATGTGAATACATATCTCTCACTCTTGGCAAAGGGTTATATTGCTGGAACATTCTCATGGGCATTCTCTAATAGAATTTTAGATGGTTCTGAAGGGTACCAGAATATGCCACCCCAAAATATGCCTTTGTCAGATTTTGAGCGAAAGTCTACTGAGAATAAGAAGACACAGGAAAAATACTTTATCTCCCCCTCACTGCCTAAAAATAGAATATAGATTTCCCCTTATGTAAAGTAGATTTACATTTATGAAGGAAATTTCCATTTGAAAGATGTCTCTATACCAGGAAGAGAGTTAGTAAGAGACAACCCATCACCTGAAAGATTCCTTTAACAAGACAACCCTTATTTACCACACATTTCCTCCCCTCCCCTTCTCATGGCTTGCTTTCCCATCCAGAAATCCAAAACCCCTTTCCTTTGTTCAGCCTAAGATGACAGTCTATTCTTGAACAACTTGAGTTTGAACTGGTGGGTCCACTTATACGCAGGACTTTCTTGATACAGTACAGTACTGTAAATGTATTTTCTTTTCCTTATGATTTTAATAACATTTTCTTTTTCTCTCTCTTAATTTATTGTAAGAATACAATACCTAATACATACAACATACAAAACATGTGTTAATCGACTGTTTGTTTCATCGGTAAGGCTCCCAGTCAACAGGCGATTATTAGTAGTTAAGTTTTGGGGAGTCGAAAGTTATATACAGATTTACAACTGTGTGGATGTTGGCACCCCTAACCCCCACATTGTTCAGAAGTCGACTGTATGTTTATACAGTCAACAATCTGGCTACCTCCTTGAGCCATATTTTTTCCTTTACCAACTCCCATGCATAAGTATTTAATTAAAACTCTCTTTCTGGTTAATGTGTCTTTTATCAGTTTGATTTCTGGGCCCCAGACATTGAACCTAGGAGGTCACAAGGAAAAATATTTTTCTCTCCTACAGTTCCAATTTATGTTTTACAGTGCAGTTCTTAGCCCATTGTTTGGTCTTCGAGGGGACCAGTGATGTGTTCTCTGTGATCTATAACAGGTATCTTCCCTATCTTAGGTCCCAGATTCCTCATCTATTTTTGGATGGCATGGAGGAAATAACTAAGCCTGTTGTGGCCTTTCAAGAGTAAAGAGACCTATTGGGATCATTTATAAGTGGATAGATACTGTTTTATAAGCTAGCGCAAACATGGAACATTCTTAGACTCCTAGTGGTAGCTAATCGGTAACTATGAAGTGAATCCATTCAAAGTGCCTACCTGGGAAAAATTCTTGGGTGATATTTTCATGTCTCATGGTCTTCTATACCAGGGGTGGAATAGAACAGCCTGCAAGCTGGCACTTGTTTTTGTAAATAAAGGTTTATTGGAGCACAGCCACAGCTGTTGATTTATATTTGCCTGTGGCTGCTTTCATGCAATAGAGGTAAAGTTGAGTAGTTGCATTACAGACTAGATGTCTTGATAAGCCTAAAATATTTAATATCTGACCCTTTTGGAAAAAAGTTTTGCTGACCCCTGTCTATTCTATTATCATTGTCATTATAAAAAGACCTGGACTCATTCAACTCATATATTTTGTCAAAATTTGGACAAAGAAGATTACTGGGCATCCTACGTAGGGTACTCTTCTGGGTTATATCTGGTTTCATTGTCTTTGACCTCTGTTTCAATTCTGTAAGTTGCAGAAAACTGATGCTAATGCAAATGATTCTTATCCATAGAAAAGCAAATGAACTGTGTTCGTGGAATGCAATTGATTTTTGCACTATGGATATTGACCAGTTTGGCTTCCAGGTTTGAGTCTATTTGTAAATTCACTTTGAGGTTCTTGGCTGCCTATAAAACTGCATTATGTTGACTTTTCCTTTCTAAAATCTTACTGGCTCCTTCAGTTAATTAACAAGATAAATATAAAATCTTTGACACATACTCATTTTATATCTGTATATGCGTCACAATTTGACTTTATAAAATGTGTGTCTGTAAGAACATGTGTATTGTACATACACATAAATAAAACTATGCCGAGTCAGAAAGTAGAAAACCAGGGTTGAGAGGTAAGCCTTGAATTAGACCACTTTAGTTTGTCTCCTAACCACACTATTAATTCATTAGGTGTTTGGAGCTAGGCATCTCAATTAACATCTCTAAACCTCCATTTTCTCCTACGTTATGTGGTTATTAGAATAATTCCTACCTCATATGGGTGTACGAGGATTAGATGCCATAATCCATGTACAGTATCTAGCATTCCAGAAATGACCTGGCAATGTGAACTGTTGTGTAATTGTAGTCAGAAATTGCATTTTCATTCATTAGCTGAAGGAAATTTTCAGCTTCCACGTGATTTTACCTTCTGCCAGCCACTTGCATGCAGCCCACTGGCCCGGCTTGGGTTCTTCTAAAGGCAGAATTTGAGATAAAACTTGGAGCAGGTAGTTTTTGTAGAGCAGATGGGGAAAGCTGGAATGAAGAAGCAGAGAGAGACGTGGGAGAAGAAAAAGGAAAAAGATGCCTTTTTCTTCCACATAGGTATTGCTGTGGGAGGCTGGAGCTCAGTCCCATGGGGACCCTCTACACAACATGCCTCAGAATTGTCTTTCTGAAGACAAAAGACTGAGACATTAGCCATCCACACCCATGGCTCCTTGGTTAAACGTGTTATCCAGGGGCATTAACTCCTCCCTGAGTCCAGGCTACCCCAGGCTGAGGGCTCCTGTGGTATTGCAGTAATCCTTGAGGCAAAGCCAAGAGCTTGAGGAGGATGCTGCTGGTGTGCATGGGAACCGTCCCTCACCGTGCATGCACTGGACACTCAGAGACCAGCCAAGGGGCATGACAGGTGCTCACAAGCGTCTCCTATACCCACCATTGAAAGCAGGTAACCAATCCCTGACCAGCCCCGGCTCTCACACCCCAGCTAGATGCTCTGGGTCTCCACACCTTTCAGTGGGACAAGAGGGATAAAGAGTGTGTGAACAGTCATGCCAGGAGTCACTCGGTGGAATAAGGTAAGGAAGGTCAGTTCTTGCTTTGGTGATGAGGCAAGAAAATCTCTCCATCCCTGCTCCAGAGACCTAACCAGCCCCAGGACAGACATTTGAGAGAAGGCGCTGGGACCTTCTGATTTCTCCCCTATGGAAGACTTCAAGGAAAGCCTTAGGGAATGACAGGACCCCAGCTCAACCTCCCCAGTAGCCAAAACTCTAGAAGAGCTGGCTGGGCTCTCTATTCCTTTAGGTTGCTTGCATCTAGGGAAAACACACAATTATCATATAGCTACTTCTTCTCTTACAACTTCTCAGGTTATTGGTCTGAAATCTGCATTTTAAAGGGTGACATTTGACATCATATAGAAATATAATGCACATTGCTAGTGTAGAGCTGCTATAGTTCAGCCATTTACCAAATGCTCTGCTAGACTCTTTACATGTATTATCTCGAAACTTGACAACAAAGGCAAAACTAGAGAGATGGTAGAAAGATCAGTGGTTGCCATGGATCTGGTGGGAGGGAGGCCAGGATGAACAGGTGCAGCACAGGGGATTTTTAGGGAAGCAAAACTGTTTGGTACTGGAATGGTGGATGTTGCAGATTTGTCAAAATTCGTGGCACTTTCTAATGTAAAGGGGAAACCCTACTGGAAACTGTAGACTTTCACTAATATGTTGACATTGCTTCCTGAATCACAACAAATAGAACACACTCATACCAAATGTTAATAATAGGGACAACTGTCAGAGGAGGGAGGGGAGCTTGTGGGGATACTTTACTTTCTGCACAATTTTTCTGTAAACTAAAACTGCCCTAAAAAATAAAGTCCATTAATTAGAAGAAAACCTTTAGAACAAATCCTTGTAGGTGGTCATTAGAACCTCCTGGTTACAGAGGAGGAAAGAAAGGCTCTCGGGGCCACACGCTTTTAACAGCATCCCAGGGACAGGGATCCTTGTTGATATGGCTCAAAACCCATGTTCCTGTCATCTTGCCTTCTCGCTTCCTTCATTACTGGCCTCCTGCCTTCCTGTTCGATGCTCTCTCTCCTCTGTGGTGAGTTGCCTTTGCTCTTCACCCTCTCCACCATTTTGACACAGCCCGGCCCCATGGGTCACCCTGCCGGCTTTTCTGCAGGCAAGCACTTCAGGAGAACCAGCTTATCAACCAGAAGCTTTCTAATAAGCGTGTGAAGTGTCATCAATCCTCAGTCCCCATTTTGCTGAGGCATCTCAGTGCTGTGATGTATGGATCAATCTAAGTGCTTCTGGTCTTTGAAGGGCCTGGTCCAGTGGCAGCCCTGGGAATCCAGCTCATTTGGTTACCCTTTGGCTTAATTTATAATTTAGCTGACTCGATGCCGCCGCTGTTTCATTTGTCTCAAATGAATGTCAATTGGTACAGTGGACAAGGCGTTTGGGAGCAAAATTAACTAAATCATCGTTTGAATTAGTTAGGCTGCACTGAAATACAAGCCCCATGCCTTATCCCACTTTTTTTTTTTAAACAAAGAGCCTCCCCCCCAACCCTCAACATACTCCTACACCCTCTCTCAATCCCACACCTCAAAATAATTTACTCTGGATGGAGGAGCACAGCTAAGAGTGTAATGCTCCAAATATATAAATAATAATGAGAACCTTTAATAAAATCAGACATAAGTTATGCAGTAGACATCAATTACAATGGATTTTAAAGGTTTTGATCTAGAACCCGGGCGGTGTTATATTTAGACTAATAACTGTAACCGTGATTTATGTGTTTGCAACCAAAATGGTTTCAGTGCCTCGATATATGTCCAAAGTAAAATTTATAGTCTGCTACAGAATGTATAAATAATGAACAGCCATATGTCATCACACATTTAAAAATGTGACTCCTTCTGCAGCGGCAATGGGGTAAAATGAATTAAAATCCTAAGTTCATTGGGAATCAACTTATTTGAGAGCCCTTTAAGGAATGTGCACAAATGCAAACACTGATTTTATATATATATATATAATTTTATTTTTTACCAAGTCAAAGAAAAATGGCTGTTATGAAAATGACAAACACTCTTGGGAAATCTCAGGCATCATCAAATTAAATAACGGCATGAGAGAGAAAGGGAGAACTGGTCTGGATGCAGAACAACAGATGCCAGGCAGGAATTTTTCTGACTCTGCTATTGCCTCCAGTGACCACAAAACCCTTTTAAATCATCAAAATAAGCCAACTAAGTTGAGATGGCATTCTGCCCTACAGTGTCCCATGAAGTTCACCCAAGATTTCCAGAGATGGGAGAGGGGCCAGTGATGAAGGCTGATTTTGAGTTGGGCAGCCACTCTGAGGCTTAGCCTCTTCATCTTGAAATGGGGTGATAAGGTCCATTAGACAGAGTCTCTGGGAGAGCTTAGAACTAGTAATAAAAGTTGTGAAAGCCACAAGTATAGTGCCTGGCTCAGGCAGTTGGTCTTCAGCAAATGTTGGTTGTGCTTGTCCTTTATAGCTTCTTCAGTGGCTGGTGTGTTGTTGGAGGCATGAACCATATCATATGCATCTTCCTACGCATGATGCCTAGGAAAAAAAGCTCTAGTGCTTAGCAAATATTAATGCATCCTTGCTGAATGAATTAATAAACATGTTTCCGTGGCTCTAACCGCCACCATGGAAGTCCAGGTGTTAGAAAGAGTTACAACGCAAGCGTATGTCGCCTGTTTGAGATGGTTGAGGGAAATCAAGTAGTCCTCGTTCATAAATTTACAGAAAATCAAAGCTTGCTTCCTTCAACTCCGACACAAGGGCACAATTTAATCTTTGGCAATCAGGACGTTTTCTAAAAACTACCTCTCACCTCTGTGGGTTCTCAGATACACTGATGAGAATATAATCCTTCTTCCTAACCCCAAGCTCTCATGAATACATGAGTCTAAAGGGATATGATTTAGTAATGATTATTGTGAGGGGTCTGGTGCTGGGTTGGCAGTTTGCTCCCTGCTCTTCCCACTAAATGGTCTCCAACTGCTATGTTGTGATTTCTTCTCTTGATTTTAATGGTCTCTGCTACTTCCCTCAAATTTAATTTCCAATTCCTACTGCTACCTGTCTTACCTTTCCTTAGTCCTCCTAATTGCTACTAGAACCCTGGTAGCCAAGCGTTTCAGGTAAATATGGATGCATAACACACTATTCTAAGTGCATTGGTTTGAAACAATTCATTAATCGCACTCATGGTTCTGTATGTTACTGGAATGGATGGTTTTCACTCAGGCTCGTCTCCTGTGGTTCTAGTCAAGTGACAGCCAGGACTGGAGTTACCTGAGGGTTCAAGTGGGTTAGATGTACAAAACAGCTCATCACATGGCTGACAATTGCAGCTGGATGCTCAGCTGGGCCCATGGGTGGGAGAACCAACACATGGCCTCTCCTTGTGGTTTGAGCGTCTCATAGCTGGCTTCTCAGAGGTAGCAGATATCTCCAAAGACCCGGATGAAAGCTGTAAGACATCTATTGCCCACGCTGCATCACTTCTGCCTCATTCTGTTGGTCATATATGGGAGAAGACAACACAAGGCTCAACTATCAAGAGACATGGTTCACTGGGGGCCATCTTTGGAAACTGGATCCCACATGAATTGTTAAAAGTGAGTCTAGAACATTCAGTGGGAGTTCATCAAGATCTAGGAAGAAAGTTCCTGAGTTTTAGTGCATAGAATTATCGCTTTCCTCTTGACTTTGAAGACCCTTTTCTCCCACACCTAACTTTCTGATTATTTGCCTATCGAAGATTGCCATTTATTTAAACGATATTATTATTTTCATGGTATCTGGGTAAGTGGGGTTTGGCAGTACTTTTGGAGTGAAATTGACTGTTACACACAAATTGTTCATTTATCTTGATGAATTTTCTGTTGCAACTTTTTACTTTTTTATGTCTGTTTGACTGTCTGAGCTTGGTGTTCACTTCCTCCTGTTTGGTTCTGTGAAGGGAATTAATTTTTGCTGACTCAAATAATGATTTTCTATAGCTTAGATTTTGAAATAGAGAATGTGTCTGCTTTATGCATGAGGATTGGTAATAGATTACTTGGATGTTTTTCTAGGTCTTCATCCCCATAGGGCCAAATAACTCCTCAGTGTAGTAAAAGAAAAAAAAAATTATCCCTCCATGAAGTCATCTTAGGTTTGTTGCATTGGGCTAGATACTTCTATTCTCTGAGCCTTCATTTCTTTATCTGTAAAATGGGGAAAATAAAGCCTTTCTCAAAATGTGGTCAAGAAGCTTAAAAAAGAAAATGTAAATCAAGTGTTTAGTTGGGTGCCGAACACATTGTAAATTAATTACAAAGGAGAATTCTCTTCCCATCTGCACCCCAAGAAACATATGTAGAACATGTGTGTGTGTGTGTGTGTGTGTTCATTCCATTAACCTCGTCCTATTATCTTGGAGACTGTAGGTACTTCTGGTCCTGTTGACTAGGTAGGCACCTGTACTAATCCAAGTCTTGGCAGGGGAGAGATGCATAATCAGATTGAGTGATTTAAGGAGCATTTAGAAAAAGGGCTAGTTACAAAACTCAGGGCAGGGTTAGGAAACACTACACATAGATAGCAGTACCCCTGAGGGAGAGGCTGCTAACAGTGTGAAGGGGAGGGATTCTAGAACAAGGTCGACAACCTTCAGTAAAGGGTCACAGTGAGCTTTAGAGATCTGGAAGGAAGGGTGCAGGAGACTGCATGTGATCTAGCTGCATTATTCTCCTTCCCTCTACTTCTGCTGGTGCTTCCCATCCAGTGACCTGACTCTGAAGCCCAATAGGCCAGCCCTCCAGCTAACAGAGCAGGAGGGAGAAGCAAGAGAATGAATCTGGAGGTGTGAGCAGAAGATACCTAGCAGAGCCCCATTCTCTAAAGGCCAGTGTCTTCTACCACCTTGGACTTACCCATCACCAAACTCAGGTTATACTAGAGTCTGAGGGTTTGGAGGGTCTGAGTCATATTGCTGAGGTCTGGGAATTCTTTTTTTTTTTTTTTTAAGATTTTATTTATTTATTAGAGAGAGAGAGAAAGCACAAGCAGGGGGAGCATCAGGCAGAGGGGGAAGCAGGCTCCCAGCTGAGCAAAGAGCCTGATGCAGGGCTCGATCGAAGGACCCCGGGATCATGACCTGAGCCGAAGGCAGGCACTTAACTGACTGAGCCACCCAGATGTTCCCTGAGGTCTGGGAATTCTTAGGAAAAAAGTTTTAATTCTATCTAGGTGATAATCTGGATAAAATAAGAACATATCATGATTTGTCTAATTACCAAGTACAGCCACACAATCCCACACAATTTTTTGTGTTTCTACTTGAATTTGGCCTAAACTACATTACCATATATTGTAGGAATGAAGGTTTTACAGTGAATGGAAAGAAGTCATTGTGCCCATGACAAACAATATACTGTTGGAAGACCAAACTGCAAATGACCTGTGCCAGAATTTTAATACTTCAGGCTCACGAGAATGGATGTATTTCATGGACATCAGTTTTCCATGACCTTTGCAGTGGTTTGCAAGCAGTAAGTTTAGAAGAGGCTTTCTTTTCCTGATTCTGGAAATAAGCGGACTACATGTCCGCTTCATTCAGGTTTCAGAAGGCCTCAGTGTTAACCTCACCTTCAAGGGAGTGAGTCAGCTTTATGCAAAAGCAAGTGGCCCTTCATGAGTTTCGTTTGCTCATTGGAATTTTGGTCACATGTGGGGGCCTTATGACCTGATCATTCTAAACTGGCAAGTAAACACTTGGGGAATGGTGATGCCACTTTATGCATCTGTTAGGGGATAGGACTTCTCTATATTACCATCACTAAGGTCAGAACACTTAAGATTATAGAATGGTGCCTGTTAAACCCAATAAGGTAAGGGCAATTCATTTTTAAAGACCCTCTTTTATTTTATTTTATTTTATTATTTTATTTTATTTTAATTTAATTTTATTTTATTTATTTTTTTTTTTAATTTTTATTTTATTTTATTTTATGAGAGAGCACAAGCAGAGAGGGGCAGAGGGAGAGGGAGAATCTCAAACAGATTCCACGCCCAGTGCAGAGCCTGATGTGGGGCTTGATCCTGCAACCCTGAGATCATGACCTAAGCTGCAATCAAGAGTCAGACACTTAACCCGCTGAACCACCCAGGCACCCCTAAAGCCCCTCATTTTAAATCAATGTGGCTAATTTGGATTTCGTTGGTACCAGAACTTGTGTGCATTCAATTTGTAAAATTATTTAGATTTTTTGTTTTGTGTAAGAGCTACAAATATGAGAGGTTATGTCTACATTAGCAGCTACACATATTTAAATGACGATCTTAGAAACATAACAAGTCAACACTGAAGACTTCCATTGCTTTTCCAATTCAAAAGTTACCTGCACAATACTAAAGTTTGAGGCTGCTGTCCATTCATTCTTTTTGCAACGATCTTCAAAAGTAATATTGCATTATCAGGTTCCTGCTTCCAGGAAGGCGGAACCAGTCACTGACAGTGCCCCTGGGCACAAAAATAAATAAACAAAATAAAATAAAATAAACTACTCCTAGACCTGCCACCCCCTGTTCCCAGCTCCAAAGCCCCCTTCACCGTGAAAAAGGCTCACTTTCATCCTTTTGGAAGGTGACAGCCTGCCCTGCTTCCCACCTGGGGAGATGTAAAAATAAAGAAAACTCAGTCTGGAGTGAAGCTGTCAGCCCCAGGAACCCCTCTCCTTCAGCATGCTGGCCAGCATTATTGGGAAGTTATCTAAAGTGTCAGAGGAAACATTATTGATTTTTTAGTCTGTTTTGTCAACTAGTCAATAAGCCTTGCTTTTTCGTAGATTTTCTTTCTTCTAGCTCCCTGCCTCTCAGCTCCTTGGAGCTTCTACCTTCTCCCCCATCTTTCCGTTTCTCTTTCTGTTCCTCTCCCTCTCTCCCTCTCTCTGCCCCCATCCCTCAGGCTTCCTATCTTCTCTCTTTTCCCTTCATTTTTGTCACTGCTTTCCTTCCTGTGTCAGCCAGCAGTTAAAAAACTTCTCACTCATTCAAATGATCCATGAGTTTATCCAAGTGATCCTTTTTTTAAAGATACATGCGGATAGGGGCGCCTGGGTGGCTCAGTCAGTGAAGCATCTGCCTTCAGCTCAGGTCATGATCCCGGGGTCCTGGGATCGAGTCCCGCATCGGGCTCCCTGCTCAGCATGGAGTCTGCTTCTCCCTCTCCCTCTGCCCCTGTTTGTGCTCTCTCTCTCTCTCTCTCTCACTTTTTCTCAAAATAAATAAATAAAATCTTAAAAAAAAAAAAAGATACACAAAGATGGGTTTTTACATAACAAACACTAGCTTTGAGGCTGGTAGAGACGTTACATGTATTCTTATATGTATTCGTTGCTCACCACGCCTCTGTGCTTCTCTGTAGAGCTGAATTTCGCTCATCCTTCCAAGTGTCCCTCATTGTTTAAATGACTGCCCAGGGGCGCCTGGGTGGCTCAGTCGTTAAGCGTCTGCCTTCAGCTCAGGTCATGATCTCAGGGTCCTGGGATCCAGCCCCGCATCCGGTTCCCTTCTCACCCAGCGGGAAACCTGCTTCTCCCTCTCCCACTCCCTCCTGCTTGTGTTCCCTCTCTCGCTGTGTCTCTCTCTGTCAAATAAATAAATAAAATCTTAAATAAATAAATAATTAAATAACTGCCCAAAAAAGCCATTCCCAGATTTCACCACCACATTAGAAGCTTCTTCCTAAAACCCAAAGGGATTCTGAGATCTCGCTTACATAGATCTCGCTTTGTGCCTGACACTGTTCCAAGTGCTGTGAACATAGTAACTCATTGAATCCTTACAACTCTGTGAGGTGGATTTTATTATTGTCACCATTCTATAGGTAAAAAAAAATAAGGGCTTGAGAAGAGAATTCTTTCATTCCTCTGCTTATGGAGGAAGGCTTGGCACTAAATTGTCTCAGATACTTGATTATGAGCTATTTGGCTTTCTCCAGAAGAGACCCCCACTGGCAGAAGATGCCCGTAGCAGTGATGATGCCTCTCCTAAGCGTCTCCTACTTAAGTGTGTAAACCACGCCACAGTGTGGCCTGGGCTGTGTCACACGAGGAGTGTGACACAGGAGGAAGGCAGCCCTTGGCCTCCCAGAGTCCAACAAGTTAATGGCACCCTCTACTATGTCTTCAGTTTCTCTTTCCCCGCCTGTTCCCTTTACTCCCACAAGCATGTTCAGGTGTCTGATTATACTTTCCCTCTTCTTTTTCTGTGCACTCCCTCATCCCCAAGTGACCATCCCCAAGTGACCACCATGGATGGGTCAGGATGGGCTAAGCTTTGCTGCAGAAACAGTAAAACCCTCTTGTGGCTCATAACCACAAAGGTTACTTCTTGCTCACGCTAGATGTCCCATGGGGTCATCTGGAGCTCTGCTCATTCTCCTTGTTCAGGACCTGAGGCTGATGGAGCCTCCCTCGTAAATGCTTCAGTGATGATGGAGGCAGGGAGAAGTGGGCATGGGAATGACCAGCCACTCCCTTTTAGTCTTTGTTTTATTCCCTCAGCCTTTTTTAAGTGTAAATTCAGTAGTTAACAAGTTTGTTCTCATTGTGCCACTATCCATGTGATTCTTAAAGAGTCAAATGTTGGTAGTGATTTCCTATTCTCTCATGTTTCAGAATCAAAGGAAATAATCCAGGTTGAAAATCTGTGACTTTCTCAAATCAAGGATTCAGGAAAAAAATGTCAAGGTCCTCATTTCTGTGCATTCCTCTTTAATCATGTAATGAGTTTACTGTCAGTGATGTGTGAACAAAGAGGAGCTAAGTGTAAATAGTTACATTCACGTTTTAGTTTTTACTACACATTTATGTTAATTCAGTATATATATAACAGGAAATTTGCTCTTTGGAATTTCAACTGTCTTCTAAAGAAAGAAGGTATCTTGATCAATTTGGGAATTAAGATTTGCAGCCAAGAGGTGATGTGCTGCATTTCTCTCCTTTTCTCTCTCTTTGTCTCCCATCTTAATCCTTTCTTCCCTCCTCCCCTCCCATTCACAAATATGCATTGCACTCTTAGCATGTTTAAGTGCAAATTCTTTGATGTGTTGGTGATAAAACAGTGAATCAGGCAAACCAAGGATCTCAGAAAACTGACGTTCCTAATGGGGGAAGGAAGAGTATCTATCAGATATTCTCCTGACTTTCTGATAGAAAGCTTGGAGAAATAAGGTAGGATAATGGACCAGAGAGTGACCAGGTGGGTATGTTAGAATGAGTGGCAAAGGAGGGTCTCCCCAGGGAGCTACCACTTGAGCTGAGACCCAGTGAGAAAGGAATCAAGAAAGAAGAGCATTTTAAGCAATGGACGGATCAGAGGAGGTGATGGGGATAAATTGATGCATTGGGAAGCAGACAGGAGGCCATAATGGCTGCAGAGGGGTAAGTAAGGGAGAGGGTTGGAACTCCAAGGAAACCCTCGCTCCCATGTTTTGAAAAGGTTGTGTGTGCAAAGAGTTGAAGCTCAGCACCCTGACAGTCCCTGAAATTCTCTGAAACCAACAAATCATTCCTGAGAAGGAGGAAGCAGTGAAAGGATGGGCTATGTCCTTTGATGGCCTCTTCTCAAACTGAAGCTGAAGTTAAAGATGTGTTCATTTGGTTCGTCCTCAGGGAACCTGGACAGGAGAGTTTATAATGTTGTGGGAGGTCCCCTTCGAGGTGAGGGTTACCTTTACTCTTAGAATGATTATGAGCACCATTTTGTGAGTCCAACATAGAAGCCTTGATTCAGCAAGTGCAAGTTTATTCCCAGAAATAATAGGGCCCTAGAATCTAAACCATCTTGGTAGATCTAGTATAATGAATCACTGTATTTAAAAATGAGCACTTTTTAAAATGCCTTTTAAAATTATGTTGTATTAAAGTATCTTCCTCTTATTACAAAAGAAGCATGTTTATTACAGTCTGAAGCAGAAAATGATAAGAATAATTCCCATCCCTTCTAGAGATGACTGTTATTAACTTCCTTATGTATATCCTCCCAGACATGTACCATATTATCTTTTTTCTTCGAAATGAGATTATACTTTATTGATTAACTCATTTTTGTATTCATTCAACAAATATTTATTCAACCCCTGTTGTGAGTGAGATGGTTGGGATACAGACTTGAATAAGACCAATACTGTTCCTGAGCTTATGGGGAAATTTAATAGGGGAGACATATTTTTTAAATGCAGACTTCCAGTTTGACAATGGTGTAGATATTCCACCCCACTCTCCTCTCAGACATAACCCAAATAACAACCAGAAGAGAAACTGAAGTGCACACTTCATTTTTTAAGAAACTTGTAAACACTTTCAGCTCATGACACAGGGACAGACAGACAGAGACAGAATAGAGAGATAGAAGGTCAGGCAGAAAGAGGACAGGAACTCTAGATACAGAACAAAGTTCTCCCAAATCAGGGTTATATCAATTTATTAGTTTTTAACATTAGGAATGGTATCTATAGAGAGACTGACTAGTGTCTCCCTCTTTCCATTACCCCAATAGATTAAAAGGTGGGTAGAAACCAAACGAAACCCACATGTGCACGCATGTGCGCACACACTCCATATTTGCAGGAAGCTATCTGTAAATGAGGCAAGGTGAGGAGAAAAACTTTGTAACAGGATTCACTCTGCATTTGCTGCTCTTGGCTT
Organism: Neomonachus schauinslandi; assembly: GCF_002201575.2. NCBI lineage: Eukaryota > Metazoa > Chordata > Mammalia > Carnivora > Phocidae > Neomonachus > Neomonachus schauinslandi. The sequence goes on from NC_058407.1 coordinate 143,683,909, forward strand.
GCTGGTGAAAAAATAAAAGAATAAATTACCAACACTGATTCCAGGAGTGAAAGAGAATTTAAGCAAACAAACTGCCAATGAATGCTGTCTCAGAGTCCAAAAAAAAAAAAAAAAATCTTTTCACAAATATGCCAAATGCAGATGATTTTAAAGCAAAATGTTACCAAAAGTTAAAGGAGCAGATCATCCCCATGCTCTTTAACCTCTTTTAGAGCCCAGGGTAAGAATGCAGCCTTCCAAATTCTTGTTATGAACTCACTATAACATTGACAGCAAACTCCTCCAAAGATGGCAGACCAGTCTCATTTTGATCAAAGAAGCCAGAGACAGATGCCAAGTCTTCCTGCTTTGTTGTGAAAGAGGGATGTGACCACCTTGTTACGTGGGTTTGGCCACTCCTGTCTACATTTGTCACTACTCCCCATTTCAGTGTCTTTCCTTACTCCCTCCCTGCTGTTCCTGGCACCTCCAGTTTCCGGGACGTCCTAGCTTTGGTGGGTTTGGTGAATCACTTCACTTCTTGCTGTTACCCCTCTCTGAGGCTTTCCAGCCACTTCCTCCACCTTCTACAAAATGTTAAAATCTTTTATTCACTTAAGTCTTTTCCAATGCTTTTATGCCTGTGAGGCTTTCACTTATTTTATTCCCCTCATCTCACGTGAGTGGCGTTTCCAGAGGAAAACCCAACACCCGTGTGGCCAATGACCTGTTGAACCAGTAGCTCTTAACACAGCATGTTAAATAAAATCAAAACCATAGTTGCACCAAATAAGTAACAGCAATTCATTAACATCAGATATCTAGCCAGTGTTCAAATGTCCGCAGTTGTACCATAACTGTGTTTTACCCCCCTACTTCCCCCCACCAGTGATAGGTCTTTTAATCTGCCTTTAAAATTTAACATACAGGGGCACCTGGGTGGCTCAGTCAATTGAGCATCTGCCTTTGGCTCAGGTCATGATCTCGGGGTCCTAGGATGGAGCCCTGTGTCGGGCTCCCTACTCAGTGGGGAGTCTGCTTCTCCCTCTCCCTCTGTCCCCACCCCCACTCATGCTCTTTCTTGTGCTCTCTCAAATAAAATATTAAAAAAAATTTTAATAATACATATATCATTAACATTTTCATGTCAATAATTATTAGTCAATCACCATCCTAATGAAGGAATAGTAGTTAGTGTGGGGATAAACTATCAATGATGTCAACATTTACAAACATTTTGTTGCTTCAAAATAAAACCAGAATGAACTTATGGGTAGCTAAATGTTTTTACACATTTCTGTCCTCACGTCCTGTGTCTGCAAACATAAGAGATCCACAGAAGAATGTGCACATGTTCAAGGGGGCTGATAGGTTTGGCCACACTTTCCTCCTGAGATGAGTATCAGTTTTCTTCTGAGATGGCTGTGTATGTGAGCACCCATTTTCCTGACCTAGCTTGCTTCATTATCAGCATTTTGTTTTTTCTTTACCTACTTGAACAGTAGAAAATTGGCATCTCCTTTTTGCTTACTTTTTATATCCTTTCTAATGAGTCTGACCTCTTGGACATAGGACCATTAGCCATTTAAATTTCTTCTTTTTCATTACCCATTTCTTTCCTTACCAGGGTTTTATTCTTGGACTGACTGGTCTGAGTGCTACTTTAATTCTGAACACTCTGCTTGAGGAATGAAGCCAATACCCTCAAGCTGGAGAAAAGACATGTTAAGTGCTGGAGCCCTCTGTGGATAGATGGGTGGAGTTTTTAGAGAAATGAGTTCCCCATCACTACAGGTATTCAAGGAGCAGTCTTAATCCTTGGGCGGAGAATCATAGGACAGAGTCAAGACTAAAACATGAGAATGAACCAGTCCATTGTGAGGTTTCTTGCAACCTGAAGACCTTTCCATTCATTAAATTGAAGAGGTGGGGCTAAAAGACCAGGTACATAATTCTTCAAAGCTCTGAAAATTGTAGAACTTTTGTCATACAAAGGAGAGCTTCTTACAGTAGCTGGTCACAGTCATGCCTGTTTTTCAAACTAACATGACCATACGAATCAGGCTCTTTCACATAAAAACTCACCATAATGGGGCACCTGGGTGGCTCAGTCATTAAGCGTCTGCCTTCAGCTCAGGTCATGATCCCAGGGTCCTGGGATCGAGCCCCACATCGGGCTCTCTGCTCAGCGGGAAGCCTGCTTCTCCCTCTCCCACTCCCCCTGCTTGTTGTTCCCTCTCTCGCTGTCTCTCTCTCTGTCAAATAAATAAATAAATAATCTTAAAAAAAAAACAACAAAAAACCTCACCATAATGTTTTCACTGATAAGACTATCTGTTTAAGAGAGGTAGATATAAATGAGAGAGAATAAGGGAGACAGAAGAGTGGGAAGGAGGAGCAGGTGGAGGAAGGGGATGAAGAAGAGGAGAAACAGAGAGGGAGGGAGGGACAAGGGGGAAATACTTCATTAACTCAAGCATTGGCTTGAGTCACTGGATATAAAGTTGAATTTAGTGTTTTGGTTAAACCTCCCTTTACCCTCCGAACTGTCTTTCCACTGAAAGACAGATTTCTTTAGCTTCTAAAAATATTTACGTGGAATGGGTATCTGATTTTTCTTGTCACCTGAGTTCCATTGTTAAATTCCAAGGTATGGAACCAAACAAGGATAGCATCATAGTCTTGAATTAAAACCCTCTCAAGGGTGGCTTTCTGGAACACTTCTCAGAATATCAGCAAGAAAACAACAGATGTGGAGCCTCTGTTCACAAATGGCCCTACCTAGTTTTCAGAATGTATTAACCTTCCTGTTAGCACGTCCTGAAGACAGTGTGCATTTCAGCGTTTATTGGTGATGTCACTGAATTTGTGGTTAATACTGTTTCTTTCCAGCACTTGGGTAAAAGTAAGGAAAACGTCAACAAACAGGTCTTGAGCAGGCGGGTCAGGCACCACATGAAATTGCTTATATACATGAAGGAGAGTGATTTTTTTCTCTTTTTTTTTTTTTTTTTGGATTCTGGATTTTTAGTGGTTGCAGCCCCTTTATAAAATGTGCAAGCGTGTGTTAACCAGTCAGGATTTCCATTTCCATTCTGCTAATCGAACAGGGACGTTAGGGCAATAATTAGCTTTGATGCCATAAACCTAATAATGATTAGCAGTATTTTCACTGAAAAAAGACAACCAAATATAAAATGGTACTCAGTGAACTGTGCAAGACAGGTTCGTGAAAGGAAATAAGTCACATTCGGGCCTTAACTTTTGACTCCTGTTTTAGGACAAAGTTGATTTAAAAAGCTTTTGTGGTTTTTCTTTTACCCGTATAGCTTCTAAAGAAAGTCATGGAAGGTTTCTATACTCTGAGAATATTCAAAATGTTATATTTGTGTGTGTGAAAACAAAAACCTCCAGTGGAATTTTTAAAAATTAGCTGACATAAGTCTCTAACATTCTTCATTGAGTGAATATTTGGCATCATCTGACTGATCACTGAATGAGTCCCCTTCTTAATTCCCATATAGAAATATGGCTCACTTATGGGGTGCCTGGGTGGCTCCGTTGGTTAGGTGTCTGACTCTTGGTTTCAGTTCAGGTCATGATCTCAGGGTCATGGAATCAAGCCCTGCATTGGGCTCCAAGCTCGGCTCAGAGTCTGCTTGGGCTTCTCTCTCCCTGTCCCTCTGCCCCTCCCCACCCCTCTGCTCCTCTATCCCTCTCTCTCTCTCAAAAAAAAAAAAAAAAGAGAGAGAGAAAAGAAAGAAAGAGAAGAAAAGAAAAGAAAAAGAAATATGGCACACTTAAAGGCCCCAAGGAGACAGATTCCCAAACCCACTCATCTTCCTGCTAATCTTGTACTGTCCATACCCCTATAAGGTGGTGAAACATAGGATTTCATCCTTGTCCAGACTGTTGCCCTTCTATTTAGAGGAAACCATAGCTAAGTCATTCTGTGGTTTCCCATCCATGTGGGGATCCCCGTACAGGACTGGGTGGGGGAGAGAAAAATAAAATAGAAATTGTGACTTTTTTGGCAAACATAGATGATAGATGGGTCCACAGGGTCTCAATCAGATAGAACTATCTCAATTTGCAATTCCTCAAAAGCAGGCCCTGAGGGGAAAAAAAAATTCAATTGCAAGTAGGTTAGTTGGGAATTGAAGAAAATATAAGACACCAGACAGCAAGTGAGGAACGAAGACAGACAAAGGAAGACAGAAGATAAAGTGTGCGTTTTCAAGTACGTTACCGCTGTGGGTGACTGGAGAATCATCTCCCTGGAGACTCTGGTAGCCAGTGTGGGACATCTCATCTCCCTGTTACCCCACCTGAGGGGTGAGGGCCCTGGAGTATTCATACATCAACCCCTTTCCACCATCGGCTGAGGGATACTTGGGAGCAATGTTAATTCCCCAGGTCTTCCAGCCTGCCACACAGTGGGCAAAGTGGACATTGGTGGCTAAAGAAAGCCCCCAGGCCATCAAGGCATGGCTTGTAGGTGGAAGTCTGTCCACCTTTCACTGAAGCTTTAAAGGTGGGGGGATATGGGCAGGGCATCAACATTAATGCAGAGGCAGCATGTTTGGGTTTCCCCTGAGAGAGATTTCGATAGTCCTTTAGATCTTAAGTGTATCACTTCTCCTCTTGGGAAGTCAGTTTCCTCATCTTAAGTGGGAATGATGATGCGGGATGAGGAGACATTGGAGGGAAATTACATGGGACCTGAAGTTCATATATCTCCACTGTCCCATTCTTCTGAAGCGTGCTTGTGCTCGAACAGAACACTCCCCGCAATTACGTCACTAACTTGCGTCTCCAGCGAATGGATAACTTTGAAGATCCTTCTTCACATTCTCAATTAGGATCTGAGACTCATCGATATCTCTCCCTGGATTAAAGCTTCAAACGGCTTCTGCAGCCTCATGAAGTTACACCTGAGAGCAGCACGATGAGCGTCAAACTACTTTGCCACACACGGCACAATCTTTTTTTTTTTTTCCCAGATGCAATCACCAGTTTAATCGTGTTCGCATTTGTGAAGGGAGAGCTTTTGGTGGGTAATGCACTTCAGGAAATTTGGGGAAGGATAAACTCAGATGGAAATATATTACCTCAGCCCTCAGCTGTGTTGCACTTCATTATTGTTATGTTACCATTTGCTGGAATGGTTATCTATCTTATAATTCATTCGTAAAAGTGGATACAACAAAGTTGAAAATCAGAGTAAGTGGGACATGGGCTGACAGAACTGCCCATGTAACTGAACATGTAACTGTGAACTTACCACACCCCCAGTTACGGGTGGCCACCAACTCTTTGACAACAGTAGGAGTCTTTACTCTGCCAGTTTCATTGTATCTTGCAAGTGTCCCAGCGGCTACCATCTGCATCGAGTGAAAAGAATCTTACCTGCTTTCATAGCCTGGCTGTTACTAGACTGCATTCAAATCTTGTTATTCTTTGGGATCTCCTTCACCTGTTACATGTTTGCCAAAGGAAAAAGATTGTCGTTTGTTTTAGAAACAAATGTGTTTAGGTACGTAGTACTATATGCATGATTTGCCAAATGGATATCTCTTGTGGCTAGACTTCATCTCTAATGGGATTGAGATTGTCGCACACTGCGTTATCTTCTTTGGCCAAAGCCCTCTCCTGAGAGTTTAGGGGGAGGTTAAAAGGCAATCTGAGGAAGGGGAAGATCTTCCCAACCACAGGGCAGAGAGCTGACGAAGTCACTGGGCATCTCTGCATAGCATGGAGGACCTAGTTAATGTTGCTTCGTAAATCTAAGTGCCCAAAACATAGTGACACACAAACATGGCCCTGACCTCAAGGAGCTTAATGGTTAGTATGTGGGTTAGACACACATAGTGGAGATCTGTGCATACTTTAACTTCTATTGAGAAGGGACAGGCAATCCCAGCATTGAGAGTATTCATAACAACATTCAACTGAGTAAAATGTAAAGATCGAATTGGCTTTATTTAATGATTCATGAAGCAGCCCATCTAGCAAATAGAAAGGAGCTCTGTCAAGCTGTAGAAAGGGAAAAGAAATTAAAGGCACGGAGAAAGTGGGGGAAAATAGAAATTATTAGCAAAGAATACATTGTTTTAGGTAAGGTCACCCTCCTAAGAGGAAAAGAAGGGGTCTGTTAGTGAATTTCCCATCGCTGACCAGGAAGTTCCATGTCAGCTGGTTAAAACTTATGTTCCTCGGGTGGAAAACTGCAGTCAAGTTAGGTATTAAGTCTTGGTTTGCTGGGGTGGGGCCTTAACCTGAGTGACGCCATTTTGGACCTGTAGTTTGGTAACTTACCAGGGCGGGTAGGAGTGGAAGGGGAGATATTCAATACAGGTCAGAGAGAACTTTATACAGAAGATGACTTTTGAGCTGAAAAGAAGTTAAAGAGAGGTAGTGGGCAAAGTCTGTGGACAGAGGGAGCACAGGAGCGAAATCCCAGAGGCAAAGAAATGCATGCGTTTTTTTTTTAATTGAGATATGACTGACATATAACATTATATTAGTTTCAAGTGGACAGTACAGTGATTCCGTATTTGTATGAATTCCACAGTGACCACCACAATCAGCCTAGTAAACAGCTGACACCACACATAGTTATATATATTTTTTCTTTTGATGAGAACTTTTAAGATTTACTCTCAGCATCTTTCAAACATATTATACAGTATTTTTTTTTAAGATTTTATTTATTTGACAGACAGACATAGCGAGAGAGGGAACACAAACGGGGAGTGGGAGAGGGAGAAGCAGGCTTCCCGCGGAGCAGGGAGCCCGATGCGGGGCTCGATCCCAGGACCCTGGGATCATGACCTGAGCCGAAGGCAGACGCTTAACGACTGAGCCACCCAGGCGCCCCCATACAGTACGGTATTATTAACTGTAGTCACCATGCTGTACATGACATGCCCAGGAGGTTTTTATTTTTTAACTGGAATTTTGTACCATTTGACCACCTTCTCACACTTCACTCACCCATCACCCGCCCCTCTCTGTCAACCACCTACCGTTGTCTGTATTTATGAGTGTATTGTTTTGTTTTGTTTTTGGGAAAGAAAAATCATGCATTGTCTTGCATGCATGCATTTTTATGGGAAGGGTAGTATTTCACTGTGGCTAAAGCATTGTCTTTCCTCTGTTTTTTTAGATGGGGTAAGTAGAGCTAGGAAGTTCAAGTGATTGACCAAGGTCATGGGGTTAAAAATGCACAGCACCCCAGCCTTAGAGCTTATAACCCAGTGCTCTTTCTACTACACCACCCTCCTCCCCGATCCTGCTGAGTCACCGTAACATAAGGACCCACATTGCTGACTCTTGTTCAGCTAGTATTCCTCTCTTCTGCCTCAGTTACATAGGATGAGTGTGAAGTTGGAAGGGAAAGAAATGAAACCTCCCAACTCAGGGCAAAGGCACCATATGTCTTCTAACTCCTGGGCACGATGGGGAGTCTCTTTAATGACTTTCCTCATTCTCCCTGCCCCCCCCCACCTCGCCCTGGCATCTCCGTGTTGCCTGCACATATGGTGCTTCTCCCTTCCTGAGGAATTGCTTCTGCTGATATCATTTCCTGTCACAACCTTAATATTCTTTTAATGTACTTCCATTGCTTGCTGCAGAGCTAATCTGTTATCCCTTGTTATGGAGGCCTCATTCCAAATGCTCAGAGACACGATTCTCTGCGTCTCTGAGCTAAGAGCAACACTTTCTTTGTGCTTTTGTTGGTTTCAAACCTTGACTTTTAACTGATGGACATAATTTTCTAGGTTGTGAAATTTCAAGTTTGTATATAAGGTACGACTATATTGGTCGGTCTGGGTTGCTTACCATTACTGGTTATAACGCAAGAACAAAAATATATACTGTTGTAAAAAGTAATTCTACATAACTTCAAACTCTAGCTATAGAGTGGACTACAGGTAAAGCTGGATCAAGTAAATCACCCAGATGACCAAGAACCGAAGTTTTTTTCCACCCCTCCACTCTGCCTTCCACAGTGTTTGGTTCATCCTTACCTGAGGCACAAAGCTGATTACAAAATGTTTGCTAGCAGTAACCAGGATTACAAGTTTTCCAGTTTATAACAAGCAAGAGAGGAAACTTCTCCATCCAGAGGTCCCAGGAAATGTCTCAGTCCTATTGGCCTGAAGTGCATCAGGTGCCATCTGTGTCATGTGACCAGCGATAGGAGATGTGCTGATTGGCTTAAGACCAACCAATCAAAACCTCTGGTTCAGACCTCTAGGGATCACAGTAGATAAGGAGAAGTAGGTGCTGGAGAGGCCACCAGTGGGTCAGCATGGGTTTTGGGGAGTCATTATTAGAAATTAGAACTTAGAACCCAAATGCCTACATTTCAGTATCAGCCCCATCACTTACCATCTGAGTGATTTTGAGGAAGTCCCTTAATCTCTGTATGTATCCTTTTCCACATTTGTAAAATGGAATTAGTATAGGAACAAGCTAACTAATTTTTACAAGGCAAATTCTTAGTATGGCATTCAAAGTCTACTTCATATAACACCCTCTCTAAACTTCACTGTAATAAGCAGCACTACATTTAGCAAAACACCTTGATGCTCGTTAACTACGTTCAGCCATCCAATAGCAACAAGAGACAGATAGAAAGGGGGGTTTTGCACCTGTCTTACATATGACAAAACCAAGGTTCTGAGTCATTCAGTAATTTGACTGAGTTGAACATACAAATTAATTGACAAAGTTGGTCTGGGCTCAGGGACCTTTCCAATATGGAGTACAGCTACTTGAGTTCCTGACTTTTTTTGTTTTTGTTTTTAAGATTTTGTTTATTTATTTATTTATTTACTTACTTACTTAGAGAGCAGGGGGAGAAGGACAAGCAGACTCTGCTCTGAGCATGGAGCCTGACTTGGGGTTCGATCCCAGGACCCTGAGATCATGAACTGAGCCAAAATCAAGAGTCAGATGCTCAACCAACTGAGCCACTCAGGTGCCCTGAGTTCTTGACTTTTTTTCAAGGTTCTAGATCTGGACTAATACCATATCCATAAAACACATGGAGCTCCTTATATTTGCCTCAGTCATACTAGCCACATTTCAAGGGCTCAAAGCCACATGTAACTAGTGGATACCATATTGGTCATGACAGATGTAAAAACATCCCCACCATCACTGAAAGTTCTATTGGTTGGTCTAAACCAAGGTACACATTAAGTGCTTAGTATCACGTTGTTTTTTCACAGGCAGTGATGGAAGTAATAGGTACTTAGTCAATATCCTTCTCTCTCTGCTTTCTTCCCAGCCCCGTCTTTTCTTAGTAGTCTCCAAAAATCACTGTCTTTTGCAACAAGGAAGGTCTAGCATAGAGAAATGGTAAGCAGAAGGGGCTTGGCAATTATAATACACACACTGAAAGCTACAAGGAACCTGGCATCCTACTTTAGAATGATTTGGAACCATCCTGCCATTTCCATGCCAGACCATGTTTTTATAATTAGCTCCTCTGAAAAGGACTCCATCCTCAAAGCGTGTTGTGATTTGGGGATGTGCCGCATACAGAGAGGTTCTGTGGCAAAGGGAACATTACGAGACCTCTTCTGTTTACGTTCCCTTCCTTTTCTCCTTGGCTTATCCTCCTCACAAAGCCTTCGATGTGTCTTTCGTGTGTGTGTGTGTGTGTGTGCGTGCGTGCGCTTGCCCAGAGGCGTGTAGTTTGAAAGTGTCAAATTGTGCAAGCAAGTGCAAGTGTCATCAAGTGAAAGGAACATTTCCTCTTGTTGATCTGTTACCTGGGCAGCCAAGGCCGTCGCTGGATGACAAGCACTCAGCCTCTGTTTCCCTAAAGAAGCATCTGGCTCTCTGGCTGGTCCTCTCGTGCACGTGCGCAGACCGGCAGCTGGGTTTCTCTGGCCGACGACAAGCTCTGAGTTGCTCCCTGTCTCCGGGAGCCATTTTCTTGGGCTCACCTTTGACCTTTGGCTCACCTCCATCCATTTTTTATGAAGATTTTTATGTGTCTCTGATCACCCCTAAAAAAAAAAAAGATGAGGCAAATGAATTCATGTGCTTCTCCTATGTCTGTGTGCCATATATTTTAGAGCTTCTGGTGGGCAAAGCAGGACTTTAATGTGCTCTACATCAGAGGGAAAAAAATGTGTTCATCTGAAAGATGTCAGGCCCACAGTTTGTTGTCTCCTGAGCATTTACAGAATATTGCTCTTTAAATAATCCTGGATAAAGATGTGACATCTCTAGGGGTAAACAAATAAAAGGCAAAGCAAAACAAACTGAACAAACAAAAGGAGGTCTTAAGAACCATATGTATAAGATGATTAGACGTGTACCTCCAGTTCAAATTGGGAAAACTTTTACAGAGTAGGATCCCAACTGGAAATGTGAGCTTACCCATCCCAATCCCAGAACTTTAATACAGCTGGCAGAAAGAAGTAGAACCCCCCTATAACCATGGTGGCTGGGAGTGTAAGTTGCAGGATGCCATTTGGACAAAGCAGGCGTTCTGTGCAAACTTTAATTATGGAACCTCAGACAAACCCATGCCTCCCTCTTCTGCCATTGGGTTGGCCACCCAGTACTGTTTAAGATGAAGTAGTGGTGCAGTTTCAATGAACAAATCTATTTACTTATAACTGAGTAACCTTCTGTTTCCCAGTATTATGCACCTCTGATGCCTAATAGGAATTCAGATTCCTCTGAATTTCTGGCTTGCACTTAGAGCAGAATTTGGAATCCCAGGGATCTGGGCTCTATTCTCATAGGGGACCTATTCGAATGTACTAGTACTGTGGTAGAATTTCCACGTAGAAGTGGACTATACTTCTAAGAAACTCTTGATTTCAGCTCAGATCATGACCTTGGGGTCATGAGATGGAGCCCCGCATTGGGCTCTGCGCACACCAAGGAGTCTGCTTCAGATTCTCTCCCTCTCTGCCCCTCCCCCCACTGCTTATGTGCGCGCGCTCTCTCTCTCTCTCTCAAATAATAAATAAACCTTAAAAATAAAAAACAAGTCATAGTGAAGTGACTTTTAGAGAAGTGATACCCCAGAACCCAATATCTTAACTAGGAACCTGGCTTCAAGAGATATTGACCACTTAACACAAGATCTACTGGGGCAGAAGGAAACCTTTGGAAGAGATGGTTGTGTTCACAGCATAGGTTGTGGTGATGAAATCATGGGTGTGTACTTATATCCAAACTCATCAAGTTGTACCCATGAAATACGTACAACTTTGTGTATGTTAGTCATATCTCAATCATGTGGGGTTTTTTTGTTTGTTTGTGTTTAGGTGGTTTTTTTTTTTAAAGACATTGACCAGCTTTGAAATAGCACAATACAAATAATAGAGAGTTATTCTTTAAAATTCAAGTAATAATTTTTAAAATGTTGAATTGACACTTGATTGGAGAATGATGTGACATGTTGAGAAGCTACACCAAAGGAAAGCAATGATCTTGAAAACCCACCTCTAAAGTAGAGTCCATCATGCAGATGGGGAGAGAAGTGTGAACTGACCCTCCTCTTTTTTCTTCACCCCTCTCCGCATCACACCTGTCCTTATGAGTCTTGATGGAGGAGAGGGAAAAGTCATGTTCTTGGATGTCGCAAAAATGCAGTTTCTTCTCCATCTATCTTTGAGACCATAGGAGAGAATAAACCCTGAGAGCCTCCCTCTGGAACACACTTCCTTTCCCCCACTCCCCCATGCCTAAGTCCCCAAGCAACTCAACAACGATGATGATGTTATTACATAAATGAAAGCCATAAGGGCAAAGTCATACTAGTATCCCAGTACTGGTATTTCTATTAATAGGGGCAAAGAGCTTAACAAATTGAATAATCATACGGACAGAATGGAGCTTGGAGGTCACGATTCAGCCTTTATGGAGAGAACTGATTTGTTCTAGGATTTGTAGTAACCTATAGACAAAATTCCCAGTCCATGACACTCAAGCCCCAAAGAACTGAAACTCTTGGGATTCACCAGTTGATCCCCTGGTCTACTGATTGGTTGATCCATGTATCTAACAATTACCTACTATAGCATAGACCCTGTTCCAGTCAATGGGATTCCCCAGAGGAAGAATACATCATCTCTATCCTCAAGAAACTCACTGTATGGAAGAAGAAGAAAAGCATGCACGTGCGCTATGCACACGCACACACACACACACACACACACACGTGCACATAACTGACTCCTGAATAAAGACTGGAATAGAAATAAGTGCAAAATGTTGCAACTTCATGAGGTGGTAGCACTGATAGGATAGCGAAGAAAGCTCACAGCACATGTACAACCATAGCATCTTCTTCCAGGCCTCGTGCAGAGCACAGATGGAGCTGGACCGACACTTTGCAAGGGGGGAAAATCCCTAGTGCCACACAAGAAGAGGTCCAAACAGGGAGTGAGGACTTGCGGGGGGGGGCCAGAATGCACCTAGCTGCCAAGGATCAGAAGGCCTTCCTGGAGGAGGTGATACTTGATGTGCTTCTGAAAGGGTCTCCAGAACTTCCTAGCAGACACAGAGCCCTGGGGTGCCAGGCCGGGGAATGTCCCATAGCAGAGAAACAGGAACGCATTCAGTTTGATTTTGTCCCGGGCCTCATGGTGCACATGGCATTATTAAGTTTCTAAACATAAACATATTCCTTTTAAAATCCATCTTCAAAGCAGACTGGAGTTCCAGGCCCATGGAGACTTGACATATCAAAAGAAACTTGCTGACGCAAACCGCAGTACAGAGCTTGATCTGTCCTAATATACAATTTTAATGTTTCTCATTTTGCAGCCTTGCCAGCTACCATCTATCATCTGCTGTCACATTTAAGTTTCCTAAATTACTGCTTTTTAACTTTTGTCACTTATTCAGCAAAGAGATATATTCTAAAGGCTGGCCTCCCTCCAGCCCACCCCTGCGATTGTATCTTAATATTAATCGTGAGAGAAGGAGAAATAGAGATCTTTGCTCTATTCAGAATAAGGCAGGGTTTGTTTTATTTTCTCCGGTTTCAAATCCAAGCATTGATTTAATTATGTCACCTCTCAATGGTTTAGGGTGAAAAAATAAGAAACTGGTGAGAATCGGGAGAATAGAATGTGTTGGGAGTTGTCATTATGGAAATGAGAGAGAGAAAGTAGACTCTTTGGGATATTTGTGGCCAAAGGATCGAAGGAAATAGTTCCTGCCTCTTAAGGATGTGGATGAGGAGGAGAGCCCTGGTACTGGGAAAAAATAAGGTTGTTGTCCACTGTGTATAACTGTCTTCCGTCTCTTATTTGACCTCCAGCTGTTCAACCCCAACAGCTGCCGTGGTGTTAGGGCTGACTTTCTGGGCTGATTTGGCCCTTTTCAATCAAGTGGAATGTCTGCTGGTGGGCAAGGTTGTGAGGCAACCACAGGATGGTGCAAAGTAACAACACTTATCGTAGGATGACGTATGCTCTCCTTTCCCCCAAACTAATTCCAGCTCACCCCCGTCTTTTCCAATTTCCAGTGTGCCATGGGGTTGGCATTCTCCTTTACTCTTAAAAGTGTCCTGGTTTGGGACACCTCGGTGGCTTCATCCATTGAGCGTGGGACTCTTGGTTTCGGCTCAGGTCATGATCTCAGGATCGTGAGGTCGAGCCCCGTGTGGGACTCCACAGTCGGCAGGGAGTCTGCTTGAGGTTCTCCCTCTCCCTCTGCCCCTCTCCCCACTCATGCTCTCTCTTTCTCTTTGTAAAAAAGAAATAATAATAAATATTTTTAAAACATTTTTTTTAAAGTATCCTGGTTTGTACAACAAATTATATGGTCACCAGACTCAGGTGAAATAGCTCTAGCAGGAAGAGGCAGTATGGGAAGCGCTAACTGCCTTGAGCCATGCTCCTGTGTTTGTGGACATCCCAGTCTGTCTACTTACCTGAGGACATGGGGGCAGTTCCTGTCCAGGTTGCCCCATGTGACCAGGGTAGCAACGTTACACCTGAAAACCTGCTCGAGACAGTGCCCCGTGCTTTTCAGAGTAGCCCTTCAGTACTATTATTGAAAGAAACTCATCTGGGGCCGAGGCATATAAGTCAGTCAGTGAGACTTGTCCAGTGGGAAAAATAGGCTAAATGATCAACTCCTGATTTCTGTTCGTTTGCTCTGTGAGAGGCACCAAAGGCTCCCTGTCCTTGTCTGAGAAAGCAGCGAGGACTTCTGGTTCCAGCTGAGATAGATTCTATCTCCCTGCTGTTTACAACTCAACACCTAAACAGAATTCATCTGAAGTCTCTGAAAAATAACTGATTACAGGAAAATTATTTTTCTTAATTAAAAAAAAGAAGGTTCTTTACACTCCTCCCACACACTTATACACAAACATAGTTTATTTGTTAATATATTTTTTTAAATGGTATCAAACTGTATCTTGCTTCAGGGACTTTTTCCCCCAAAATTATGCTCCAGAGTCTAACCCATGGTGTTTTATTTAACATTCATTCTCATCGTGCCATGGTATTCCATTGCATGAATATACCACAAATTACTTATTTCCTTTTTCTAGAATTTAGGTTGTTTCCAGTTTCATGTGCTTATGTGTTTGTTTTCGCAATAGATTACGCTGCCATGAACATTTTTGTACATGTTTCTGGGGTTGGGGAGCACATGTGATAACATTCTCCCTGGAGTAAAAATGTTAGGTGCAAGATTGCCAAATTGTGGACAATATGCAAATGTTACAAGGTAACGCCAACTTATTTTCCAAAGTGCTTGGATGAAATTGTACTCTTACTGGAAGAGCATGAACCAATCATGCTTATGCATACCCTTTCCTACTCTTATAACTGTTAGACTTGTTCTTTTCCAATCTGTTGGGTGTAAATATTATTCTCATGGAGACTTGATTTGGAAAACAAGTTTTTCATATTATGGAAAACATTAGAGTATGTAAACCTCATTCTGTAATAAGTTACAGTAAGGCTTCTTAAGGCTTTTCTAGTCTGGAAGTGACTGGCCCAGGAGACCTGGACATTGCAAACCCCATGTGGAAATACCAAGGGCTGAGAGAATCAATATTTCATCCACTGAAAAAGTGTATAAAGAATAAAGTAGACGGGCACCTGGGTGGTTCAGTCAGTTAAGCATCCGACTCTTGATTTTGGCTCAGATCATGATCTCAGAGTCGTTAGATCGAGCCCCAAGTCGGGCTCAATGCAGAGTCTGCTTGAGATTCTTTCTCTCCCTTTCCCTCTGCCCCTCCCCCCAATAAATAAATCTTAAAAAAAAATAATATCCATCACTACTGAGAGCCTCTTTAAGTGTCAGATGTTTTATACCTATCATCTTTATTATGCCAGTATCAGGCATGAGGGTAGGCTAGACAAGTCAGTTGATGCTGAGCCTCATGAATTCTGTCTCACTTCGATCACCCAATAAATTAGTTGTGAACTAGTGTTTGAGACAGGTAGTCAGACTTCAAACCCCACACTCTTCCTCCTAAGACGTTTCCATCGATCCGTTCTGCCACTAACCTGTCCCCTGCCTCACGTTGCCTAACCTGATGAGGAAAATTATTCTGAGATGATGAGGTGGATCATTTGACATTATGTCCAGGAGAAGTCAAGTATAAAATGATACTGGGGCACCTGGGTGGCTCAGTCATTAAGCGTCTGCCTTTGGCTCAGGTCATGGTCCCAGGGTCCTGGGATCGAGCCCCGCATTGGGCTCCCTGCTCGGCGGGAAGCCTGCTTCTCCCTCTCCCACTCCCCCTGCTTGTGTTCCTGCTCTCGCTATCTCTCTCTCTGTCAAATAAATAAATAAAATCTTTAAAAAAAAAGTATAAAATGATACTGATACTGATGAATTCAAGACAAAAAGCTACTGGCAGGATCTGTGCACTAACCACAAATGGTGTATGGGTATAAGGTAGCTATCTCTAGGTGGGTGTCCATGCATTCTGGCTTCTCTGGAATAGTCCTGGTGTATACCTGCTTTCCCATCCAGTTAGTGGCTCCATTAACTCTCAGAAGTGTCCCAGTTGGGCCATGCAAAGTTTTCCTTCATACAGGAAACACCAGGATGGTATTCTCTCTGAACATCCAGGTACACAAAAGTCATGGTTTGCCTTGAAAACAAATCTGTTCTGGACTCAGGTTTCCATTTAGTTGTCATCAACACATTTCTTTGGTGTCTCTTGGGAGGATAAAATGGCAGCGTGGGTGTTTGCACGTTCCTCTGTTTTTCTGCAGCTGATTTTGTCAAGGAGAAAACACGGTGTTGGGCTTTTTCTTCAGCTGGAAATTATTTAAAGTTGCAAGAAACTCCTCTAAGTATTAATTTAAAACTCCAGTCACAAACGAAGGATTCCCACTTTGCAGTCAGCTTCCCAGAGTCTTAAAGAATTTAAGGAGCTGGAGATTGCCCAGCACTGCAGCATTTTGAGGTGTAGCCAACATATAGATGTCTTTAATTCTGAAAGACAGGAAATACATGGGTGATTGAAAAAGAGAGAACTCCCAGCCCATATTTTAGTCTTCCCTGAAGCAGTGGTACATAATAGTTAGGTTTTTTAATTGGATGTGAGATTAGAGATACAGAGATAAGGGGATAGATCACCACTTGGGGTTAAGAGGGTGGTTCCTGAAGTCAGATTGCTGGGTTTGAATTTAGAATCTCCCATTAATTGATCATGTGACCTCATCCAAGTTATCTGTCTCATCTATGAAATAGAAAGTAATTAATGTGAAATATAAATTATAATAAGACAGAGATTGGAGTGAAAAATCTGTGATAGAATGCAGGCAAGGCACTTGGGACAGGATCTCACTTACCATAGACACTCACTGTTGCCATTGTTAACTTAAAGACAGAGGCAGCCAGACTCACACAAGTTTGGATTCTGAGGATAAAATTCCAGTTCTGGGGAAATTGAGTATAAATGTCTCCCTCTCCATGCATATGCAATTAGTTGGAAACTTCTATCCATGAAACATCAAAATGCTTCTTTCAGTTTCACCCAACCTCACCCAGGACCTGTTGCCAGTCTGGTCTGAGCCCCCCTCACCTCCGTCGCATACCTTCCTTCCAGTTCATTATGAACAGAGTAGCCAAAGTGGCCTTTGGAAAAGTAAATGTGGTCTTTATACTCTGCTGTGTGAGCCTTCATCAGCTCACCAGTGCTCCTTCATGTGATCAGCAAGACCAGGAGTGGCCCTGCCCCTCAAGCCTACATCATGAGCCAACTGCTGTTTACTATATGCAGTAGACATGATGCTCCCAACTCTTGAGTCAAGCCAAGTCCTCTTCCATTGAATGACCCAAAACATGTTCCCTTCACTGTCTCTCTGCTCTTCTCTTTACATCTTACTCATTATTCAAGTCTCAGCTTAAAAGGTACTTCTTCCAGGGGCGCCTGGGTGGTTCACTTGGTTGAGCGTCTGGCTCTTGGTTTCGGCTCAGGTCATGATCTCATTGTCATGAGATTGAGGCCTGTGTCGGGCTCTCTGTTCAGCACGGAGTCTGCTTGAGAGTCTCTCCCTCTCCCTCTGCCCCTCCCTCAGCTCATGAGCTCTCTCTCTCTCTTTCTCTCTCTCAAATAAATAAATCTTTAAAAAAAAGGTACTTCTTTCAGGGTCCCCCCCATTATCACTCAGATTCAGGCACTTTTGCCATGTGGTCTCAAAGCTGCATTTCCTACACACCTATTCCTTACTTAACCTAATACAAACTATAGTTTCTGAAAGCATGCCACTAACTGAAAAAAAAATGAAATAAAAATAAAATTATCTCCATTAATTTTAATGGGATAAGTATTTTAAGGTTTATATCAATACAGACAATATACACAAATAGTAGATACATACAAGTTTCATGCCCAGTTTTTAAGAACATGCATATTCGTATGTATGTGTGTATGTGTATGTATGTATATGTACATATATGAATTGAATAGTAGAACTGTGAGGAATAAGCAACAGTTTGGAAGTAAATAGCCTACAGGTGAAATGCAATCTAAGGAAATCTAATGGAGATTTCACTGGTCAAAGGAGAAAGAATATTTGACAGTGGGTAGTAGTTGGTGGAGTGGATGGAGAGAAGGGGCATTCTTTGAAAGAAGCATTCTTATCTCTGCATTTATGTTCTAACATTTGGGGGAATTCATAAGTATCTTTCAGTCAAACTATACTTTAAAGTTATACCACAGAAAATACATGTTGGGCGCCTAGGTGGCTCAGTCAGTTGAGCGTCTGCCTTCAGCTCAGGTCATGATCCCAGGGTCCTGGGATCGAGTCCCGTGTTTGGCTCTCTGCTCAGTGGGGAGTCTGCTTCTCCTTCTGCCCCTCCCCCGGCTTGTGCCCTCTCTCCCTCACTCTGTCTCTCAAAAAAAAAAAAAAAAAAGAAAGAAAGAAAATACGTGTAAAACAAAAGCAAAATACAAAATGCTTTATAATGCACAGAAATAGCATCCATGTATGAAAGATGGATTATGTCAGGTGTTACCTCTTTATCCTTCTCACTCAGTGTATGCAAAATGTTTGGAGTTTATCCAAACATAGAGTACAATTCAAATTTGGTACACATGACATTCTGTGACTAGAAACTCATATAGAGAGTTTGACTTATCATATCTAAATAGAACTTCTTACATGTTTGTGTGTGAAAAACCGTTACATTTGGAAAAGTCATTAGCTAAGGGTGGCATGAATTTTCAAAATGATACCATTTTATAAATTATAACTGTATAAGTAATATATGTGTGTGTGTGTATGTGTGTGTAACTGTATAAATTATAACTTGCCACTTTAACAAGTCGTTAATAGAGCGGTCCTTCCATAAGGTAATTCCATAATTACACACATAATTGTCTTAAGTGTTTAGTACGCTGTTTCTACCACTAGAGAATAAACTCCATGAAGGGAATCTCCTGTTGTATTCCTACACCTGGCACAGTGCAATAAACCATGTCTTAGGATGGAGTCTCATGGTGCAGAGATAAGAGCCAGGAAGAAACACAGTTGAATTGAGAGTAAGAAGTAAGTGAGTTGAGGGAGGGATGGAGAAAGGGAATATCTTGCACCATTACTATAAAAAGAAGGGAAATAAAATGTGTGCCAGACATATGTGTTGCCTGCATTATTTTACATCTAAAGTGGCATGTATATAGTTAATTGCTAGATTCTTTAGATTCAAAAATCGGGAAGATGTCACCAGATCTAAGAATAATGTCCCTTTTTTTCCCCTCTGTCCTTTACTATAACATTTGATTGTGATGGGCATCATAGGGAGTAAATTGACTCACAAATGACTTGAGTATTTCACAGGCTCATTTGTTACATAAGCTATATGTGCAGTTGTTTGTGCACTTAGCCCGGAGTGTGATACCACAGCTACAGATACGCTGAAGAATTTTTGAGTTTCTTCATATCCGTCCCGGTTGCAGCACCTGGGGCTCAGACAGCTCCTTTCCAATGTGCTGGTTTGGTCTTCCTGAGCAACAAATTCAATTAGATTCAACAAATACCCTCTGTGTATGCCAAGATCATTTTGACATGAGACAATGCTGGAGAAAAACAGCTTGGTGTCTCTTCGTATCGAAACAAAATGTGCAGAAAGTTTGAAAATGACCTTACTAATGAGGCTTTGGAAGCAAAGTTTTATTCAAGCACCTTTCAGATTCATAGCTGTTTTCAAATGAGTTAAATCTCCCCATGCCCTGCCCTGACCACCCCCCCCCCCCCCCCACCCCCCACCCCCCGCCAAAAGAGAAAGAAACAAGTTTGACCTATCTTGAGCCAAAGTCACACTGTTCTGGCTGTTAAGAATATGATTAGCTTCTGAAAGTGACTGATGCCCTGGGTTTTCAATCATGTTAGAATTCTGGAATAATGGAATTTCTTATGAGGTCTACAAAAAGGTCTGATAGACTTTCAATAGCAACTTCCTCCTCCTTCCTGGGAACTGAATTTACTTCTGCCAATCAACTTCTGTTGACTGCTCTGTGGATGTATGGGCTTATAGTTTGGTCTGTGTCAAACGATCGGAAAATCAGTGGCACATCCACTCACTCTCTTGAGTTCCAGCGTCAATTGATCTTTCTTTGATAGAATTTCACTGGTTCCTCTAGCTTTAAGATTTTACACCAATAGAATTTTTAAGTGAAAATTAGTATCAGTCTAGAACATAAGGGAAAGTGGGAGCACATTGCCAATATGGGAACCTAGATTTGAATCCAGGGTCCACCACTGACATGCTGAGTGAATTTTGGCATTGCTTTACCTCCATGTACTTTAACCTCCTGATCTGTAAGATGAGGATTATAGTAATATCTACTCGGGCAGAGTTCACAGCAATCTAGCAGTACTCATACAGAAGTACCAATGTTATGCTTGCTATTGCTGTTAGTTTTTGAGCTTTTGAAACAAAACATAAAACTCCAAAACTATCTTCCAATGAAGAAACTGCTTTGGATGACTCTTCCAGCGTCACTTGGAAGGAGTAGCGATATTATGAATTTATTTCCTTTAAAGTTAGAGGCAGATTGTTGATAGAGATTAAGAAACACTGCCAGTAGGTTTCCAAATTACATTTGCAAGAACGTTAAATGCTGCACTTCTGTTTTAAGCATACTTTCTGGGATAGGCCCTGTGCCTTTATCAAATGAAGTTGTGATTTTTGGTTTGCATTTTGGTTGGCTCCCTTACCCAGTTAGCAGCTCTAAACACAGGGCAGTAGTAAATCTTAAATAAGGTCTGCTCCAGTTTGGTTTCCAGTATGACTTAGATTCTACCATACAGACCTTCCCATAAATAATAATTTTAAACTCTGGATAAAAGTAAAAACACAACTATATTAAAACACTTGGGAGAATAAAAGCAGGCAGATTCTTGAAAGGGGTCACCCCTTGAAAGGAGGAAATTACCGTGGGTAAGTTTCCCAGCTTCCCAGTGTCTAGTAGATGCCAGGCATCCTTCTGGGCCAACTCAGGTGGCTAAAAAGTCTAATAGGAAACCTACAGTGTATCTTGCCTAATAAATCAGAGGATAAAAGCTAAAGATGAGATGAGTGAATGAAAATTCGAGTTGCCTCCAAGAGGTATAGTGTGCACTTTGAGTCCAACCAGGTTAATGTTCTGCTAAAACAAAAAATAAATCAAAATGCTTTGGAGAAATAGAACAGAATTTAGAGTCACAATAACAATATTTGCAATACCTATACTGAAAAGGAAAATGTGACCGATTCTTGAAAAAGAAAAAGACAATCCCTGGAGACCAACCTGAAATAATCAGTAGTTTGGAAGTAGAAGAATTATTTTATTAAAAATAAAGTTTAAATTATTTTAAAGTGCCTGTTGCAACTATATTCAGTAATGTAAAGAAAATTATGTTAATAATAAATGGAAGGAAAAAAATGCCAGCAAAGACATATAAAGTCTTAAGAAAAAAAAACGGATGCTTTATAACTAAAAACTAAAACATTTGAAATTAAAATACACAGGATGAGCTTAACAGTTATATTGGAGATGACCAGGAAAGAGTAAGTTTAGAGATAGGTCAGTGTAAATATCCAATCTGAAAAAAAAGCAGGAAGATGAAAGACTGAAGAAATGAACAGAGCCTCAGGCTGTAGGACAATATTAAAAGATCTAATATATTATAATTGGAGTGCCAGAGGAGAGCAGAGCAGGAACAGGGCATGACTTTTTTTGAAGAAATAATGTCTACACACTTCCTAAATTTGGAGAAAGATATGAATTTAGAGATTAAAGAAGTTTAGTGAAACCCATCCAAAGTAAATACAAAGAATACCACATCTAGACATGCAGACACATCAGAACCAAACTGTGAAAAGATAAAGAGGGGAACTTGAAAGCAGCCAGAGGGAGCAAGACATTACATTCAAGAAAATTATTGCTGCCTTCTTATGAGAAACAATGGAGTTCAGGAATGCCTGGGTGGCTAATTTGGTTGAGCGTCTGCTTTCGGCTCAGGTCATGATCCCAGGGTCCTGGAATTGAGTCCCTTATTGGGCTCCCTGCTCCATGGGGGGCCTGCTTCTTCCTTGCCTGATGTTCTCCCTGCTTGTGCTCACTCTCTCTCTCTGTCAAAGAAATAAATAAAATCTTTAAAAAAAAAAGAAAAGAAAAGAAAAGAAATAATGGAGTCCAGAATGTGGTGGAAAAACATTTTTAAAGTGTTGAAAGAAAAAGAAAAAAAGAAAGTATCAATCCAGAATTCTTTAAAAATATCCTTTGAGGGGCACCTGGGTGGCTTAGTC
Organism: Neomonachus schauinslandi; assembly: GCF_002201575.2. Classification (NCBI taxonomy): domain Eukaryota; kingdom Metazoa; phylum Chordata; class Mammalia; order Carnivora; family Phocidae; genus Neomonachus; species Neomonachus schauinslandi. Next base: position 143,706,148 of record NC_058407.1, read on the forward strand.
GTTAAGCGTCTGCCTTCGGCTCAGGTCATGATCCCAGGGTCCTGGGATCGAGCCCCGCATCGGGCTCCCTGCTCCGCGGGAAGCCTGCTTCTCCCTCTCCCACTCCCCTTGCTTGTGTTCCCTCTTTCGCTGTGTTTCTCTCTGTCAAATAAATAAAATCTTTAAAAAAAATAAAAATATCCTTTGAAAATTATGGTGAGATAAATCCATTTTCAGATAAAAGAAAGCTAAGAGACTTGATTGACAGCAGACCTGCAGGACAGGAAGGGCTGAAGAAAGTCCCTCAGGTTGAAGAAGAATGATACCAGTTGGTAACCTGGTCCTTTGGGAAGGAAGAACATTGGAAACCGTTTGAATATTTGGGTGAATATAGAATATAGTTCTTATCTTAATTTCTTAAAACTATCTATTTCAACATTTTATGTAGCTCTTGACAGGTAATAGATGCTTCATAATTTGGGATTGAATTAAAAAAATGAGGGAAGGTGAAGGGAGATTTGCCTTGAGAGAAAAACCATGCATGATCTTCGCTACTCTGGTTCTGATGAAGAGTATATTATTTGAACTCAGACATGATTTTATAAGCCAAAGGATCACTTCAAAGGCAGGTCTTGAATAGCTCCTAAATACAAGGGGCTTTGCAGGTGTTCAATAAATCGTCGTCTTGAGCAGGGCCCTGGCATAATAAATAGGTGGCATATCCAAAAAGGATGATTAGAGAGAGTTTTTTTGTTTTGTTTTGTTTTGTTTTTTAAAGATTTTATTTATTTGACAGACAGAGAGAGAGCACAAGTAGGCAGAGCGGCAGGCAGAGAGAGAGGGAGAAGCAGGCTCTCCCCTGAGCAGGGAGCCGGACGTGGGGCTCGATCCCAGGACGCTGGGATCATGACCTGAGCCGAAGGCAGCGGCTTAACCAACTGAGCCACCCAGGCGCCCCTGATTACAGAGAGTTTATCAATGAGCTCCTTATAAGGTGTGAGAAATCAACAAGGGATGGAGAAATGTCCCGAAGCTGGCAACGCAGGGAAACTGTTGTTACCCATAGGTCACTCCCCTAGGGGCAAGTGAAGATGGAGCCGCCAAGCCTGGTGGGAACTAGAACTCTATAGTAAGCCTGCCTGGGGGAAGACATGGCCTTGGATGGAGGAATCTGCCATACCACTGAGCATAAGCCGTACCACACCACAGTCTAGCAGGAAGGAGACCTGGGGGGAACACTGTGATCTCTCTTTCCTCTCCCTATATGATTTCCTACCAGGTCCTCACATTGGTTCAACGGAATGAGGGGCCAGAAGATAAGGAAGTCCAACTCAATGCCCATAACCTCTTAGTGTTTAAGTGCACAGAGCGGGATGGAGATGGATAGAGGATGGTGAAGGAGAATCCCAGCAGAGCAGACAAAGTCCTTGTCCTTTGATTTTGCAATCTAATCTAAATAACAGGGCAGTAGGGCAGGTCTTTATCAGCAACTACTCAAATCAGCCCACATAGACGGATCTCTCTTGAGCTGTTCTATGAAACCGACACTGATTCCCTAAATATGAGCATTTTCAATGCATAGTCAAGCAGTGTTTGACCTTAACATCTACTCCAACCTAGATATACTTCATCACCAAGGAAACAGGCCGAGAAAAATGAAAATCATTTGCCTAGGGTTATATAGTTAGTTATTGTGAGAACTAGGACTGGAACCAGCATTTCTAAATTTCCCCTAGCCAGCATTTCATTCAGGACAACTTTGAACATATAAATATCGGCATTTTATTCTGATTGCTTGCATCCTGGTTGTAGGTTGATTTGCCATTTCCAGTATGTGTCTTCAAGCACCAATGAAAGTTGCCATACATCCCTGCCTCCCAGGCATAGAACATACACATACAACTTTAAATCTGAGTTGTTTTCTCAAAATCATTAACATTACCCTAAGTAGCAACAAAGCACCAAGTCCTTTTTTTAAATACCAAGCACTGTGGGGTGGGGGCGGTGCGGGGGGTGGGGGAAGACACCTTAAAGAAGCATTAGTTCCTTGAATTCTTACCAAGACCACGTCAGGTCGGTAATCTTATCCCCATTTTACAGGTGAGAAAATTGAAGTACCAAGAGTTAAAGTAACTTGCCATTTGTCATGTTAATAAAATGAAGGCATGGCCAGAAGTTGAACCTCTGTAATCAAAATCCTGTACTGTTAACCATTCTATCACCTTGAGGGTAAGTGAGCTGAAGCTGTGCCCGACCTTGATGGCTGGTGACATATTAGCACTGGGCTGATGGAGTGGGAGCCAATTGATCATTTATCCCAGAAAAAAAAAATGCTCCCTCTATCTTGCTGCTGACGACTGAACCCTTTAGCGGCATCGAGGGGAATTACATTGGAAGAAAAATGGCATGTCTCTGAATACTACATTATCTTCGGGTCCACTAAATTGATTTTTATTTTCCGAGATAAAATATTTCCAGGAGTTCTGTCTGGATTGGCAGGAGGCCAGGGACAGTTGAACTTTTCCACCAACCCTTTTGGGTTCACCCAAGCCTGCTAGTTTCAGAGTCTCCTCGGGAAAGGCTGTCGATGTGGAAAGAACATAAAACTTTTAGAACTCAAGCATGGATTTGAAGAATGTGACTTATGCACTTCTCGGAGAAGAGGCCCCCAAGAGAGAAATAAAACAGAAGGGGGCTGCCCTGCTTTCACCAGAAGAATGAGGGACTTGGAGTACCTGGATGGCTCAGTCGGTTAAGCATCTGACTCTTAATCTCAGCTCAGGTCTCAATCTCAGGGTTGTGAGTTCAAGTTCCGCATTGCGCTCCACACTGGGCATGGAGCCTACTTTAGAAAAGAAGAAGAAGAAGAAGAACTAGGGACTCAAATCTCCTGGCCCCTTCTTGACTGGCTGAATCCAGCATCTTCTCTTTTCTCTGCACCCAGACAGTAAATACTCATAAAACAAATAAGTGTGCCAACAATAGCCATCATTTACTGGACATATTTTATATGCCAGGTGCTGTTCTAAGTGCATTAATTACCTTGTTTAATCTTTGCAACAAACTGATGAGGTTGATACCATTATTAGCCACTTTTGCCAGACAAGGAAACTAGTAATTTAGAAAGGCTTAATCAGAAAACCAAGCAGCTAGTTGCTAAGGTTGAGATTCAAAATCAGATCTCGTTTGACTTCGAAGGTTGTTTTCAACCCTAGTTGCACAGTTGAGTCACCTAGAGAAAATTTAAAATACAGCAATACCTAAAGTCACACTCACAAATATAATACAGTTGATCTGGAATGAGCACTGGGCATCATTTTTTTTTTTTAACTCAAGTGATGCTGACGTGTATCCAGAGACACTACAACACTAAGCCTTGGGGATACTTCATATGAGCAAGCAAAGCTCACTGAAACAGTGAAGTGACCTGATGATGGTGTTTACCTTCATAATACTTTACATACCACAAAACCTTCTTACTCGAATAGGACCTCAGTTCCTCCAACTATGAAGACTTGCTGAATTGTGTCTAAGGTTAATTTTAGTCTTCCACTTACACAGGAAGTACTAATATTTTTTCTTGGTTGCTCCAGAATATTCAGAAACATCCAACCATCCTCCAGGCAGCGTTCAGCAAGGTCATCCCTGATCATCAGTCACTGATAAAATGCAACATACTAACCACACGTCAAGCCTGAGAATATACTCATGATTAGAATAAATGGAGACCACCAGAAATCTAACCGTTAGCTCTATAAACTCACTAATCCAACTTCTAAAGTGACTCATGAGAGGAACAAAATAATTTTCATTTTAACCACTCTGGTTAGAAAAGGTGTCCATTTCTACAGGACAACGGACATATCTGCAAGATTAGTCAGTCATCTACCTTTAATCAGTTGAGTGAGAAGGGTCTAGTTCATTATCAAAGGACAGTTGAAGAAAAGTGACAGTTCTGCAGATCGTTATGAATGATACTTTGTTCAAAGGGACTATTCATTGCCCATTTTTGTAACCAGCATGGCTTTCAAGGGATTTCAATTCAGGGAGAGCATGTCTTGATTAAAGTAGATTTAAATCTAAATAAAAGATATCTAAATGACAAGATAAGTAGTCTGGTTGTCCATTCATTGGGCATCCCGTAGTCTCAGAAAGCCAGAATAGAAAAATTGACTTGGTTTCAACATTCTAATATTTACAAAATGTAATTGATCCAAAAATGAATACTATGAGAAGTCAGCAGAAATAACTAGTCCTTCCTTTATTTAAAAAAACAATGTGATATTTCATGAATCCATAAAGTATGTTACAGATTTATAAATTATAAAATAATGACAAAATGTGTAACAGTGCACCAATCAATCAACAAAAAAGGAAGAATACCACCAGTGCTTTTCAAGGCTTCCTTGTGTATCCAACCTTGGATGCATCCCCTACACTGAGCCTAAAGCTAATTAACTGTCTCCTGAATTTTGTGATTATCAGGGCTCTGCTTCTTTATAAAGTTTTACCAAGTAATGCTTATTCAGTGTGTCATTCACGTCTCAAGTTTGGGAGCCTTATATAAATGAAAGCATGCTGTACATATTCCTTTAAATTTTTTTTTTTACTTTTTGCTCAAACGAGCTATGATATGGGTAGATATTGTTTATTTATTTTACCTCTGCATGATGTTTCAGTGTATGAATGCCATAATTTATTTACCTGTTCACCTATTGTTGGATTTGTTGGATGTTTCCAGGGTTGTTTTTTTTTTAATGTCATTCTGGAAACAATGGTGCTAACAATGTTTAAGGTATATATTTTTCTAGCTATATTAAATAATGATGGATGTATTCTAAAGCAGTTGCAAATATTTAGGCTCCCAACCAGCAATAGTATGTGAGTGCCCATGCTCCATATGCATATTTTCAGACTTTTAAATTTTGTCGAACTGGCCAAAAGAAACATTTCATTGTGGCTTTAATTTGCATTTTATTTTTCCAATTACCATTGAAGATGAGCATCTTTTCCTATCTTAATGGCCATGTGTCCTTTCTCTTCTGGGAATGCCGATTCAAGAATTTTGTCCATTTTATTTATTGGTTGTTTGGTATTCCTTACTGAGTCTAGGGGGATTTTTAATGTATGCTGTTACTAACATTTTGCTGGTTTTGCGTGTTGCTGACGTCTCCCAATTTGTAGTTTGCTTCAGGTCTTGTGTGTTGGGTTTGTGCTTTGATGAACAAAAATTCCGTATTTGGACACAGTCAAATTTTCCAACTTTTTCTCTGTAGCTATGGTTTTGTGTCTTGATTAAGAAATTCTACTTTACTCAGATGTTATAAAGACATTCTTGATTTTTCACTCTCAAGTTTTAAAATTCAGTCTCTCATATTTAAATATTTAACTTTCTTGAAAAAATGGGAAGGTGAAGATTCCCCCTCTCCCTCTCCCTAGCTCTCTGTTTTCTCTGTCATTCTCCTGGTATATAAAATGTTGGGTTGACATGGTTTATTAAAGAGGCTCCCCTTTTCTCACTGATGTATGGTTGCTGTTCTCTATCAGACATGAAGTTTTCATATCCATGTAGGTCTGTTTCTACATGGACACTTTTTTTCTCTTCTTTATTTTGATCCATTGCTCCGTGTATCTCTGTACTATGTCCATACCGTCTTAATTATTATATACTTTCATAGTAACTCTGATTGAGTTTGGCAATTACTATTCTACCATTTTGTTTTCTTTAGGCATGTCTTGGCTATTTTTGACCCCCTCATTCATCCATATACATTTTAGAATCAGATGTTTACATGTGATTACATCTGATCTTACACAAAAGACACTATAGGGACTTCACTGGTCATTGAATTGGATCTTTTGACCAATTTGGGGGATAATTGGCATTTTTTGGCATTACTAAGTCTTCCTGGAACATGGGGTATATATCCATTTACTTAAGTCAATTCTTTAAGAGCTTTCCATAAAGTTCAAACTTTCTCCCAAAAGGTCTTGTCCATATTGAGTTAGACCCAATCTTTGGAGCTTTGCCTATTTATTCTGTTTTTCTATTCCTTATTTTTTCTTGTCCTCTCTAGGACAGACTGAGCTTTCCACCCTCCCTGCATCCATTATCTGGTTTGTTCTTTACCAGTTTGTAAGTTACATTCTTTATTTCTAAGGTTACAGTGGCTACTCTAAAAATTATAGCAGCAATACTTAGTAGAGTCAAAAGTTGATCTCTTTTTAACTTCCTGCTGAATATTATACAAAACTTAGAATGCTTTAACTTGAATCATCCTCCTCCCAATTCATAGTCTGTTAGTTTATCTTTGCCCAGTATGTTGGGTCCATCCTGTGCATATTTTAGCCCCAGAAAAGGATAATATTTGCATCATTTTATAGGGACAAATAGTGTTCACATGTTGACCATTTTCTTTGATCATCATTCCAAGATCTACCTCAGACCTTGCTTCCAGGATCAAGTGAGTTCTGAAGACGGAAAGGTCTGTCTTTTTTTTTGCTTCATTTTTTTTGTTCATTTGTTTTATAAATGCATATTTAGGACCTACTGGACTAGGCACCACTTTCTCTCCAAACCTGTGTTCTAAGAGAAGAAAAGACACTAATCATGCTCACAGAAACACAGCATTATAAATGGTGATAAGTTTTGTGAGGGAATGATATCTGGGGTTATGGGAGTAATGACCAGGGTGGAGGTCTCCCCTGGTCTATGGCTCATGAAAAGTTAGGCTGAGATGGCTCATGAAAAGTTAGGCTGAGATGAAGACCAGGAAGTCTCCCCTAAGGGTGAGGGGAGGTGCACGGCAGAAAATGTGGGGTAGTCGAGGAAAAGTTGGGATCATTTCCAACAGAGCAAACAACTTGTCAAAACTCAGTATGAGGAAAAAAGAGCTCAGTGTATCTGGGGAACATAAAGAAGGCCCCGTAGTGGCATGCATAGGAGAAGGGTCAGGGGCCACATGGGAAAGGAGGTAGCAATCTTACATCCAAACCTTGGTCTATAATCCCCAAACTTTCTTTTCCACTTTGCACTATCCTCATTTTACCAAGAGGGCACTTGACATTCAGAAATGTTAAGCGTCCTGAGTTCCAACGGTAAGAAACTGACTCACCTGGGATTTGAAACTTTTCATCCCATTTGCAAAATCTCATCCCCTTCTCATGGGTCTACACCGCACCAATCTCTGGGCTGAGGAACCAGAATTACATCAGGAGTGGTATTCATTGTCACTGAGCTAAGGAGGAACCTGATAGAAAATTTTTATATTCCTTTTCTTGTTTGATTTTTATTTTTGTTTTTAAGCAAAGTAGACCTGGCAGGGGTGGGCAGGAGTCTTCCAAATTCCTATGACCTTCTTCTAAATGGTTTCTCATGCCCAAAATCACCTTCTCCCTGGGTAGTCATCCCACTGTGTCCCTAAACTCATTTACATTCTCCAGTAAGTCAACCCTGATTACTCAAGATGCATTAATATCACTCACCTTCTCAATCAGAACTAATAGGCAAATAGCCCCAACCCCTCAGCAGTTAGTGTTTCCAGCAGAGAGAAACAAAATTAATACATTAGTAAAGCCCCCAATGAAATCCACAGACTGATGTAGCTTACTAAGCGGTAAGGCATCTTAGAAAGAAAGCAAGAATGCCCAAAGGCCTGTCATTTATATTTTTTAGTCATTATTATAAAAGCTGTCTTGGAATCAGGTAACAATTCAGTTTCCCCTTCTATATCTGCAGGTAACCATCTTTAAAATGCATCGGCAATGATTTTTCTTCTAACATTAGTATCATCATCACATAAAATATAAAAATATGAACACTTGAAAAGGAAAAAAAAATGTTTCTTACCAAGCACAAGATCTTTGAACAGCTCGATGAATTTCCTTTTTGTTAATTCTATAGGAATGGTGGTCGTCCACTGTGTATAATTCTGAATTCCAGTTTTTGATTCATGCAGCATTATATAACAAATACAATATAGAGAAGTATATAATAAATAGCGATTACGTGATACCACATGATTTTTTTTCAGACATTTCAAATCACTGCATGACATACCATCAAGTTGGTGAACAAGAGCACATGGAACCCTCTTCCTAAGTTGGGAATGTAGGCATTTTCCACTGGTTTGTTCTACTGAATAAGGCTGACATTTAACACTCTCACACATTAATTCCATTTTATTTCTTTGATCTTCATAATTCAAAAAGTTTTTGTCTGATCAGTTAAAAGTTGAGAAACCAAATCCCTGCCCTATCATTTAGTAGCCGTGTGGCAGAGCTCTTTGGGGCATTAATATCCCCATCTTTGAAAGGTAACAAGACTGCCCACCACTGCAGGATTGCTAGGTAAATCATTCCATGCCTGAGGAAGCACTCTTTATAGGTGAATGTGAATACAAATGAAAGGCGTTATAAAGACTTTATGCAAAAGACAGATAATCCTCATGCCTGTGGGGCTGTGCTAAATATTACAGAAGGAATTGGAAGTAAAAAAGTTAATTCTGTCTGAATAGGTGCTATATTAATAATAATAAGTGATAATTCTAGATTGCCAGATTTAGGGTAATTATTTTAATTATATGTTTCACCATCTGGATGACAGTCCTGGGTGTTTAAACAAGTTTTCAATTAGTATTTTGAGGAAGTGCCAAGAAAATTTTTCTCTGAGCATTAAATTTCTTTCTCTGCTTTCATAACAATTTCCGCTCTCTGTCCCTTTTAATTTTAGGTTTTAAAAAGACCCGCACCTCTGGCAGCGTGAATCTGGTGACAGTGGCAGTAAGACAACAAAGTGGGAACGAACCCTGGCTCTACACACAGGTAAGAGTTTGACTTCCTGGTGCTTCGGTTTCTTTATGTATCAGACTGGAAAGGATGCAGACTGCCTCTGATTGTAGAGAACATACAATGTGACAAAGCACAGCCCAATGCTGGCACAGTGCCGGGCCAACAGAAAAAGTTCTTGTACGTATTCTCTCTGATGAGCAATGGCAAGAACAATGTTTTGAAAATTGCAGAGCTATTCTGGGCAGCACATCTAATGGCCTGGTAGCCTCCCACCCACCCTGCAAGTTGCAGATGATCTGCCCACCTTCTCCAGAGGTGGAAACTGAAACTTACAGACTAAGAAATGCACCCCCTGTCACTCAGTGGCAAGGGGCTCCAAGCTGGAGGAGTCTCACCTTTTTCTTTCCTGAACTGTGGGGTCTCCCAGTGTGAGCAATTCATATTAGAGATCTCCCTGAGCACAGGTTTGGTGAAAGATGATGCAAAACAGATCAAAAAGAACTCACCAGAGCTTACACTCAAGCGTGGCCATATGCTAGGTGTTACTTAACGGAATCTTCCCAGATACTGTATGTTTTAGGTTTTACTCTTCTCGTTTGTCACACACAAAACCCTCTGACTCCTAGCCTGTATCCTTTGTTACAAGTGCTTAAAGCAGATCAAGAAATGAGGTTCATAGATAAAGGATGTCGCCCTAAAATCCAAATAGGAATGTATCTCTTACCTTCCCCTGTCTTTGGGGTGCAAGAGGAGGCGTCCTCTGTCAGCATCTGGCAAAGAGCAAAGATCAGCTTATGAGATATGGGCAATGAAGATATTTTAAAGTGTTTGCAAGAGATTTTCTGTAAGTAGAGACCTGAGTTGGAAATGCAAAGCTGAACCTCTCCACACGCCAGGGAGGGAAAGATGGCAACAGTGGATCATTGCCTCTCTCTTGATAGTGAGTGATTTGCAATCTGAAAGTGAAGTTGGACTGGTAAGGGAGAGAGAGATAACAAGGAAAAAAATATTCAATTTGAAGTTGCCTTCAAGGAAAAATGTCACCCGGAAAATGATTTTATCAGGTTTGAAATGCAAATGCAATAAAATCCCTGACATATTTGGATTGGTAAAATAATATATTTCAGGATTGGGTGAAGAGAGGATTTTAGCGCAGGGGAAGTTGTGGGTACATTCGACTGGCTACAGTTAGAATTTAAAAATCTCCATCTCAGAAAAGTAAAGCTTCTAACCCTGGGTTGTGACTTTGTGTCTGTGATAATATATTCGGCCTCAGTCAAACCTCTTTCTAGGACCTTATCCCCATTTTTCTATCATGGGGAGACACATAAAAAAGAAGGTCTCCGGGCACGTGGGTGGCTCAGTCAGTTAAGCATCTGACTCTTGATTTCAGCTCAGGTCATGATCTCAGGGTCGTGGGATGGAGCCCCGCTTCCAGCTCCACACTGAATGTGGAACCTTCTCTCCCTCTCCCTCTGCCCTTCTCCCACCCCCACTTGCACACGCGCGCTCTCTCTCATCAGGAAAAAAAAAAAAAAAAAAAGGAAGATCTCAGAGCAACGTGGTCTGTATTTCTTTGTATCCACCCTATGGTAGACAACTCTTAGGTGCCTGGTCACCCTATAGTCCCTCTTTGCTAATGCCTTGCTGTCACCCTCAGGGATGGCCTTCTGTTGTCACACACCCATGATTGCCATCCATCGCTTCCATAGAGTTGAATGTTATCAGGAGTCACACCTCACCCAGTTGAAGCCAGCAAGATTGTCAATCCTTGATATTTCAAATAGGGGGTCCTAGGGCTAAGGAGCTCTGGAGATAAATATGGTTTCCAAGAAAGCAAAATAAAACAGATATGTAGAAACAGAGAAACACGAGAAAGGGCAGACATCCCAAGAAGCCCTACAGAAATGGGGAGTATGAGAGAGGTGTTCAAGACAGAGAAGATGGGGATCCCTGCCCCCCCCACCCTGATATCTAAAGAAATGAAAGCTGAGAAGGAGAGAAGCCTCACTCTATGAGAATGAATGTCTCTAGGTACGGCCTTTTCAGAGGTGCATCCCATACTTGGGGAAACACTGACCAGGAGGGTCAATAATGGATCATTTAGCAACTAGGGAGCTTCTCCCCAAGGAAGTATTCCAGAGGGACCAGAATCAGCAAGGTGAGAAGTTACCTGGCTACCAGGTAGCTAGAACCCTTCTGGCTCAGGGCAGTGACGATTCTATGGATGTAGTGAAGTGGGCTTCCTGTAGAGAACCCAGACCTTGCCTCCAGCCTGTCTCATGACTGAGGCCTTGGGTTGATGTGGAGGCTTTGGACCGGGGTGGGGGTGGGGCACGGAGAGACCTTGATGTCTGCTCATGCGTATCACACCACAGTGAAAGCTCCTGTTTTCCAAGACAAATGCGTGAGGCGCCATTTGTGATTTGCCTGGCAGGCATACAGATCTGGCTGCGCGGCATTCACGGCAGCTCCTCATTTCTCAGTGTCACCGTGGGTCTTGTATAACGTGCATTGTTTCATTTTCCTAGCAATGCATTAATGATTTCCTACTGATTGAGTGGGAAACCGTGCCAACGCGTGTCTGCTCTGGGGGGAGGGCGGGTGGGGGGGAGGCACCTGCGGGCCCATTCCCAGAGGGGCGGGTGGCACCCAGGAAAGGGCCGTGGGCCTTCTGGCTTCCCCTGCAAGAATCCAGAGTGGATGAGGACCCAGTACCTCTCTTAGATGGAGGTGATAAAGACCACACATAACAAGAGTGCAAAATAGCGTGGTCTTTGCAACCAGAAGTACCTGAGCTCTATGCCAGCCCTGATGTATATGTTATGTAAAGTTGGGTAAACACATGATTCAATCTCTGTAAAGACTTAGTTTCTTCATAAATCAAATGAGGTTAATAAAATAGCAAGTCAAAGACCCTTATGAGAAACAACTGACATAATCGAAAGTAAGAGCACATAAAGCATCTGTTCCGTTCCTCCTTTCCCTCCACTCACAGCGGGCAGGAGGCTGCAAGACTGGAGGATGGGCAGGAGGGAGTGCCGAGCTTGCCTTTGTCAGCTCACCCACCTGCTACCATTCCCGAGGAAGATGGGGCTGGGAATTATTCGAGAAGGTGCTTTATGTGGATTTGGGGGCAACTGAGGCAAACACATAAACCAGCTCTTTTTCCTAAGTTTGCTGTGGCTCACGTTCATTCACTTGGTGAGCAAATATTTCTGTGGAGTCACTGCCATATGCCAGGCCCAGTGGTAGGTCCTATGGATTCGCTGGTAGAAGAGAGAAGCACCATTCTTGGGCTCACTGAGCTTATAATATACTCATGCTGACTTAGTAAAAACACATGTGATGAGCGTGGAGAAAAATGACAAATACCATGGGTGTCTATTACATGGAGAGCACACAAAAGTCTGCAGAGTCAGGAAATATTTCGAGGAGTGGGTGATTTTTTTAATCTAAACCCTGAAATTCACTCAGCTCAGTGGTGAGGTATGGCGAGAGAGGAAAACCTAGATCACCTAGATCACCCAAGGAATAAAAATAAGTTCAGCATATCTAGGGGGCCCTCAAAGAGTAACCAGATTTTCATTTTGCTAATTAATTACATCTTTTAAAGTGACTGTTTAATATCATCATTTCATGGAGAAAAAAACATTTTAACAGCAGGAAAATAAGGAGACACCATCGGATTCATGTCGGCTCTTTAAATTGAATAAATTCAGTGTTATAAGAATCTACTTCATTTTGCTTACTGTTACTTAAAAATTTGTCAGTGACCACTGCAGCTTTCCAAGAGATGTAGAGAAAGAACAAATTCATTCTTACTAAGTGGAGCTTTTATACCCAAATTGACAGCTTACTTTCTACCAGTGAGGTGACCCAGAAGATGGATGAATACCAAAGACGTTCATTCATTCATTCACTCATTCACTCATTCAACAAATTCCTTAAGATAATTATCGATCGATCGATCTTTCTTCATCAGATTGCTAGAGTTAGGACTGAGTTGATATAATCTGAGTTGAGCCAGTCTAGATTTTGTACCAGCCATAATGAGATTCAAATATTTACAGAACAGGATCAGGACTTTCCTTTCTACAGGGATTGGGATCTGAGATCTGGCCAGACTCAGAGACTCGCTGTCCTTTGAATCCAGCCACTAGCTCTGAGGGACACTGACGAGTCCTCCCTGTTGTGAGTCCCACCTGGCTTTCTGTGCCCCAGGAGATTTCTACCCACCTACCCCCTCTTCAGTTGGCTTCCATCTGCCCCTAGTGCAGGTCCCGTGTGCACTGGAGGCTTTATTTCCTACGCTTTATATACAAAGAGGGAAAAAGACAGAGACAGGGAGACAGAGGTGAGGGAGAAAAGAAGGAAACGGAGGAGGAAGGAGAATAGAGACAGGGAAGTGAGCAATAATTGAATTTGCATTTTAGGAAGATTTATCTTGCAGTATGTATATGCATATGGGAAAGAGTACTGGAGACAAGGGGCAAAAATAGAAATGGTCTGTAATGATCACAGAGGTCTAGATGAGGCACTGCTGAGGTCCAAGTAAAGCAGTGGTAGTGAGTGGTGATAAATATTATGGATGTGGGATCAATGTGGCCAATACAGGGAGGTGAGCAGGGGTGGGGTGTGTACCCAAACCTGTCTTCCCCAAAGCCTCTGTTTGCTCACCAAACTAAACCAAACCAAACCACGTGCTGTCCTGAGAGACCAAGGAGCACTTTCTAGAGAGACCAGATGTTTGGGATAAAATAGCTCACAGTGCCTACTCTTAACAAGCCCAGGAGCCTTAAAAAGTCCAGTGAGAGAGGTAAACAAACTGACTTTATAACATAAAACAAAACCGTATTGTCTATCGACATGTCTAATCCCAGCATTAAATGGGCACGAAGGATGAACAGCTGAGCCAGACCGTGAAAGCGAAGGGGTATTTCTGAGGGATAATGTCATTCTAGCTGAGATGGAAGGACAAGTGGTATGTAGCCAGGAAAAGAAAAGGACTACAGGGGTTCCATCACATTCTGGGTTGAACAAATAATTTGCAGCACCCTGTGATCAGGACAGACAGTGGAGTCGTATTTCCTACCTGCCAGATGCAACCCTAAGTTTATTGCATCCTTGTAACAACCCCATAAGGTGGGTGGTACTATTACTATGATCACCGTTTCCCAGAGGAATAAAGTGAGACACAGAGAGGTTACTGTACTTGCCCAGGGTCACACACCTCGTCAGCAGCAGAGCGAGCGAGGAATTTAAACCCTAACAGCATGGCTCAGGGCCATGTTCTCAGCCCCTGTTCGCAGCCATCACTCACTGTGATTACATCCAGTTTTACACATTTGCGAACAGTGGCCCGTGTTCCAACTCCGGATTCAGTAGGGTTTTCTGGACAAAAGTTCCAGGTAGGAAGAGTCAGAGAGTGAGAATATGGGGTTGGGAGTGGCCGGGGTGGGGGGTAGAGGAGTATCTTAATGAGGGAAGATAGTGTGGGTGTGCCACGGAATCCCCCAGAAGCAAAGGCTAGTTGGGATGGTGACAAATGAAGGACCCAGAAACAACATTAAAATGTTACCAGCAGTGGATGTAGCTGGTGGGGCCACACATGATGCTCCTGGTCCCTGTTCTCCGATTCCACCGTGATGCAGGTGACTGCCAGCCCCTGTTCGTTTCTCTCGCATCCTAGCCTGTGATATATCCCACTGTTTTCTGAACTTTTTCCATCTGGACCATTTCCAGGCAACTCTGTCTTCGAGCAGGCACTGTATAAATGTCAAGTTCCTTCATTCCTCCTCCTCTCTTCACACGCTGGATGGGCATCCACTGTTGACAAGACCCTGTGTTTCATTACGCTGACACAAGCAGGAAGGTGTGGGGTTGGTAGCTCCAAACATGGGTCGCCTATGAATTCCCTTCTCCTAGAGCTAGCGGTCCAGTAGGAGGAAACAAAAACATTTACCCTGGACCAGTTTTGGTTTTGCTTTTGTTTTTCCATCAGAGGAGTCTTGAGAAGCTGCACTGTGATGTCAGGAGGTCAGTGATGGGGTAGATCTTTTCATACAGTGCTCAAACTGGAAGAAAGCTCAAAAATAATTCTGTGTTTTGGTTTCCATCTTTGTGCTTCAGAACCCTGGAGTCTTCCCAGAGTTCCTGAATATAGATCTAGTCTTGCCTGACAAATTAGTAGATCTGTGAAAATATTAAAATATAATTACTATCACTATGATTAATGAAATATAATTTAATAATGATAGCTAAGAGTTACATAGCATTTTCTATTCTCCAGTAATTTTTCTAAGTGCTTTCCAAATAGAAACCCATTTTGTCTTTACAACCATCCTATGAGGGTAGTACTATTATTATCCTACTTTATAGATGAGGGAATTAGACACAGAGAGGTTCTGTAGTTGGTACAAAGCTAGTAAGTGGCAGATACGAGAACTGTACCCACATACAGTTTTGATTCTGGAAACTGTGCTTTGAAACGCCAGGAAGTCTTTCCCCGTATTTATAAATGAGTGAAACTACTGAATACCTAAAAGGTACATTTTCTTTATTTTCTCAATAACTACTTTTTAAAATTATCTGAACGTTTGGAAAAAAAAAATGTTTTGGTCTTAAAAAAAAATAAAGCTCTCACAGTCAAAAAGATTGGTTTCTAGAGGTTTAGATCAATCTCATTTTACAGATGAGTAATTTAGAGAGGAATTGGCTTTCCCAGGGTCACAAAGTAAGATAGGAACAGAACCTGCATTAGCCTCCAGGCAGTGCAGAAACATGGGTAAGTGTAGGCTTTGAGACAGAGGCAGCTAGATTTAAATCCCAGATCAGCCACTTGCTGGTTCTGTTGGCTGGATCATGTTGCTCATTTGCCCTCAGTCTGTTTCTCCACACTGTAAAACGGGAGGACATTCTATCAACCTCACAGGATTGTTAGGGGACTCAATTGAGTCAATGTATGTAAGTTGCCTAGCACAATGCCCACACATGGTGCCTCTTGGATTGTTAATGGTATTATTGTTGTGATAATTACGTTATTTTAATCCACCCAGATCTCCTCAACTTAGGTCCAGTGGTCTTTCCACTGTATCACATAATACTTCAGGTAAAACAACCTGCTGGTACGAAAATGCGCCCCTCCCCCATGTTCATCAATAGGTGAACTGTGGCGCCGACCACAGGCCAGTAAAATTGGCTCCATGACTCATCACTGTATTTGAAATGCCCTAGCTTGGTGAAAGAGAACACAGTGCTCTGGCTCTGTCAACCGTCAAGGACTCCCGTTTTCAGTTGTCAAGTCCTTCAGAAGGTTCTGGCTTTCCTGCAGATTGATTGTGTTTCGTTCTTCCCTTATTCATTTATTTTTCTGATAGTCAGCAGAAGTCATCTAAAATAACATGCGAATGTGGAGGTTCTAGGATGGGAATTTAGATGTCAGCTAAAACCTTCGTTGTCACATGTCCAAATATAGAGAGGAAGGAAGGAAGGAAGGAAAAAAGGAAGGAGGGAAGGTGGGGAGCAGGGGAGGAGATGGGGTGCAAAGAGAGAAGAACACAAATAATAGGAAATGCTCATGCTGTGTCGTGGCTGAGAGAGGACTGACCAGAGTTTCATATCCTTGTATGAAGAAAACTTAGCTTAGAATCCTAATGACATAGCCCTGGCCCAAAGGGGTGCACTGTTTTTCAAACAATGGTGAAAGTACATCTGAGCTCACATTCGAGCCTCAGACTCTGCAGTGTGGAATTGTGCTCATCTGTTCATCTATGGGCAAAGGGAGTTCAGTATTCTCCATGGATTTCTGATTTTTTTAAAACGATTTCCTACCCACTTCAATATTTGTCACATTTTCTCCTTGGCTTCTTTCTGTCATTTTTGCTGCTTTCTTTCTTTCTTGGGTTTATGAAGACATCCATCCTGCTCAAGGAGATCATCAATAAAAATCACCTTGCTTGGGCGCCTGGGTGGCTCAGTTGGTTAAGCGACTGCCTTCGGCTCAGGTCATGATCCTGGAGTCCCGGGATCGAGTCCCGCATCGGGCTCCCTGCTCGGCAGGGAGTCTGCTTCTCCCTCTGACCCTCCTCCCTCTCATGCTCTCTGTCTCTCATTCTCTCTGTCTCAAATAAATAAATAAAATCTTTAAAAAAAAAAAATCACCTTGCTTGATGCTGTGATTAGCCAAGAACAATGCTCTGCCTTCCTCGAGTTTTTGCCAAGTCGACATCCCATGCTTTTTTGCTTTCTTTTACCACTAGCATTTCAGATGTCGGGAAGTGATTTTCAAGTGATAAATGATTAAATCTTCCTATCATGAGAGAATTCTGGGAGAAATGTTCAGCAGGCACTCCAGACTTCTTTTCAGCAAATACCCCCTGTCACACAGAGCGGGTCAAATCCATGTTTCTTCATCAGCTACTTGGGCAGGATACTGGGATTTTAACGAGCTGTTTATGGATATGGAATAGCTTGGGTGTCGATCAGTAATGGGTATAGTCTGTTGTCTTGCCCGGTATCTCTTCTCTTTCTTCTTTATGGGATATCTTTTTTCTTTTCCTTTTGCAAAAATTTCCACCCTGACCCATATGTCATCTTAACCAACTGAAATGGCCATGTGACTGCAGCTAACTGATCAGAGCATGCACTCCTTCTGGGACAACCATTGATCTAGGAGCGTGGACATGACCAAAGGAGGGATGATCTGGGATTGAGAAGGCCACTAGACAAGAGAGGGTTTGTCTTCTTTTAAGACTGTGAGGTCTATGTCAACCTGTAAATGTGCACTCACTTGGAGAGAGTTTGGTTGAGAAATACATCAACAAAGAGAAAAAACAAATCTAGGAGATAGCAGAGAGGCAGAGACAGAGAGAGAGAAGGAGAGAGAGCAGATGGTATCACTTAGAGCCCTTGCAATAAATTACACCGAAATCCATTACCATACAAGAAACTTAATAGTTACATGAATCGGTACAATACCTCATCCCCACTCTACTGCCCCCTTGTTGTTGCCTGGTGTCCTCTTAGCTGGCAACGAAGAATGAACTGATTGAATAGCATCCCTTTCAAAAAATTTCATTCCCAGCAGAATTTGCCTAACATTTGTGTTCGTGTATGGTCAGGTGCCTTCCCAAAACTTCACTGCAAAGGCAGAGACAGGTTGAAGCTGCCTCTACTCTCCAATGTCAAGGGCTGATGGCTCAGGTTGGGAAGCGTGGAGGGAAGGCCACTGGCCTCGGGGTGGGACGGTGAGGTTCTAACTCTCGCTCTGCCCCTGACTTGTGGCGTGTTATTGGGCACATTCTGCACCTCTGTGGGCCTCTATCCCACTCTGGGACATCCTTTGCCTGTAAATAGATTGGAATAGTGGGGACCATAATCAAGCAGTATTATTTCAAAACGGCTTTTCTGTGTAAGATTTGAGAGGCATTGAACAAATCAACAACAACAACAAATCCCACATTTCAGATTCTTCCTCTACAAAAATAAAGATGAAATAGTAACTGTCTCAAGGAGAATGAAAAAATTCAGGTATTTAGTATAATCTCTAGCATGTCGTGAATCTCAGGACATGTAAGCTACTGTTATTACTTTACTGGGACGTTGGGGGATCAATAAGTAACCAATATTTAGCAGACGTTTCAGGGATAAGCCCTGCCATTGTGTGTGTGTGTGAGAGAGAGAGAGAGGACAGTGACAGAGATGCAGAGATCGACAATTGGCCCCACATCTAGTGTGTTCACAATGTGCAGATTGAATCCCGAATCCCTCCTCTGACACAAGCCAAGCATCAAGCGATCCTTCCATTGATCAGGTCCTTCTTAAGTTCCTTCTCTTTTTCTCTTTCTTCTCCACCCCCCTCCCCCTTATTCAACAGTTTATTGAACATATACAACGTACCAAGCATTTCACTAAAAAGGAGGCCTAAAATAGCAAAACCATACACTTCTCTTTCCCTCTTAATATTTCATGTGGCCTCTATGATGATTTGCCCTGGAGCCACCCACCCGGACCTTGTCCCAGGGAATTCAGGAGGAGCTCTTCTCGAGTGCTTATCTGTATCAGAATGCTTACCCTCTCCCCTTCCCGGATTTTCTGGAAAACAACAAAAAAGTAGGAGGTAGCAGACCTTGTCTGAGCTGGCGGACTGTGGACATGGATGCATGCCATTTCTAAGCTTTGGCTATCGGAAGCATAGAAGCAGTTGGCCATTGCCTCTGGGGGTAGCCCCACACTTTGTTTACCAGGGAAAATTAAAATAGATACAACCAAAAAGGTATCACTTCATTTGTCCCGGACCTCGCACTACAAGCCAGATCAGCTGTGCCCAGATCTCCCTGTGACAAGGTTGAATTATAAACCAAGGGCTGCATTTGTTCCTCATTCCTCTCTCCTTTATGCCTTACTGCACTCCCAGGTGCTCATGATGGAGATGTGATTGCAGTTGCACAGAAGGAAATATTTTAAGACCTGCCAAAACCCTTGGCTCAGAACTCGCTTTTCCAAGCAACCTGTCTGAGCATGGTGGCTGTGGTGAATTATTGAGGCCTTCGAGGGTTCACCAAGAGGAGCATGTCACGGGGAGGGTGGGGTTGGAAGCTGCAGCTGGAAGCGGATTCCCTTCCCCCCTTCAGACACCAGCTGGGCTACAGCTTTAGTACCTCCTCCGGGAGCTGTCTCCTGGGCCTACACGGGAAGGGTAGGATGGCATCAGGCAGGGGGCAGCGAAAGATGTGAGGCACCGCATTTATCTTTGATGGTGAGAAGCGAGACATGAGCAGATTACCATCGAGATACATCTGGCTTCGAGTCTCAGGAGCAGGGTTTGGTAATTAAAACATGTGAGGTCCAGCTTTAAATAACACATACAGATACACCTTCCTTCTCATATGAAAACAATCACAATGGCTACCCCCTGCTTCCAGGCACTTCGCAAGTATGCATGCAGTTAATCCTACAACAATCCTCTGGGGTAGTTGCTCCTTTTTATCTCCGACATCGTTGGGGAAACCGAGGCATAGACAGAGATTTGCATGAAGTCACGTATCTAGAAAGAGAAGAGCCAGGATTCCAACCAAAGGGGGCAGTTTCCAGGCCCATGCCGTGTTCAGGGCACTACACTGCATCTTATCGCTAGTGACGATAAAGGTGAAGTAGGTGATGGTGACTTCCGTGTGACCTTGGTCTGCTTTATTTCAGTTATTTTACTTCAACAGTACCACGGGCTCATGGTTTTGGCCTCATTTCGCAGTTGTGCACGAGGAGAATAAGAGAAGCTAAACGAGTTGCACATAATTACAGTTTTAAAAAAAGAAATCAGAGCCAGGACTCAGAACTACATCTCTTCAGCTCCAAGGTCTGTGCTTTCTCAACTACAGTGCACTAGCTTTGACTTCAGGTGCGCGCTCTTCAGGCGACATGGAAAGGTCCAAGACTTCCCGAATCCTCAAGTTCCCAAATGCCACCAGAGCAACACTCAAGATTCCTCATGAATGTAGTAAACCATGGCTGACAAGAAGCACGTTATTCCTGCAGAAAAAGAATGCGCCTGTTAACACAAAACTCAGTTCCCACGTGAAGCTCGTTTCTGTCTAAGAATCACCACTTTCTTAAATCTCTGCCATTTCTCAGCCTTCCCATCCCCAGCACGAGCAGCGAGCTTTCTGCTTTCCTATGGGGGCCATCTCTTTCACAGAGTAGCAAGTTGTGGTCACTTCCCGGGAGCTCTGAGTACGTGATGACAGGGCGTGAACAACAGTAACGTGTGTGTGTGGAGGATGCTTAGCCTTGCTCACTCCAGGCGTTTATCCCTGCATCTGCATTCCGTGAAGGATAGATTAAGAAGGCATGTGCCTTCAGTTGCCTATAAACACGAGAAATCACAAATTTTGAATCTGTGAAATAATGGTAATGATAACATTAACGCTCATTTAGTGAAAAACTAGACCCAGGTCCTCACCTGACGTCTACCTATCAGAGACCTGGCTGAATATACTACAGAAATCCACCCAGTGGAGTATTATACAGCTGGTAAAAAGGAACACATAATATCTCCATGGATTGCTATGGAGTGATCACCAGGATATATTTCAAAATTAAAGAATCTAAAATAGAGAAAAGTGCTTATAGCATACTGTTTGCCATTAAGAGAAGGGGAGTATGAGTATGCAATAGCTCATATTAAAAACCCTAAGGGGTTTTTAAAAATCTAAAATAGAAAAAGAAAAAACGAGGAGAAACAATGTGAAGCAACAGGGTAGAATCCTGACTTTCCTGATGAAAGATTCTATAGATTTTACTCTGAAACCTTATATTTTCCACAATCACAAGACAAATTTTTATTTTTAAAAGCAACTTCTAAAACATAACAAAGGACCCTCATTGTGCATCAGGTTCGTAGCATACACACAGGGAAACTGTCTTCTGACTTTAAAATAAAGACTTTCACTCTACATCTCTTATGAGATATACTCTGTCATCTGTAGGGACTGGGGGAAGCCATTCTGAGAAATCCTATTGTTCCTGGTCATGTTGCTATTCTCCTCCAAGTCTGTTGTGCATGTGGTATGAGATAAAAACAATGAGTACACATATGTTGGTGTCATTGGGAACCAAGAATCTTAGCATAGAAGGAAGAAAATAAAGATTATTAAGGTTAGGGCGCCTGGGTGGCTCAGTTGTTAAGCGGGTGCCTTCGGCTCAGGTCATGATCCCAGAGTCCTGGGATCGAGTCCCACATCGGGCTCCCTGCTCAGCGGGAAGCCTGCTTCTCCCTCTCCCACTCCCCCTGCTTGTGTTCCTGCTCTCGCTGTCTCTGTCAAATAAATAAATAAAATCTTTAAAAAAAAAAAAAGATTATTAAGGTTAGTCCTGGATTTAATTTGTAGATATATTTTTCCCCAGGAGAATCACAATCTAAATATCTGACAAGCTTGTTATCACAGATGTCCCAGGACTTCGGATCCTGGGCAGAGGGATTATTCTGATAATGGATCATTCTTTACAGTGTTAATAATAATAAAAAATAATAGTCTAAAAGTGTTAAGTGAAAATATGTCTCCTGAAAAAGAAATAATTGGTTTTGTAGGTCACTCCCCATTAGCATTACTGTGACTGCACCACATGGGGGGAGGGGGAGGCAGGAGGGTGGTTTCCAAACTTTCTCTCTCTCTCTCTTTTTTTTTTTTTGCAAGCACATCAAATAACTATCAACTCTGATTTCTCTGGCCCACCCATTTCCTGACAAATTCTCATCCACCAAACTCTCAGTTCTCTAGGTAAACCCGTTACTAAATTCGTAAGTGTAAGACATAGTTGAATAAAAGAAGTAATGACGTGTCCAAAGGCAAAAAGCTATGGAAGAACTTCATCAATTAATCCTGAATGATTAAGATATGTCTTAGTTATGTTTCTGAATTGACTGTACCTTAAGTATCAGAGTGAAGAATACTACAGAGGGGCACCTGGGTGGCTCAGTCAGTTAAGCATCCGACTCTTGATTTCGGCTCAGGTCATGGTCTTAGGGTGGTGAGATTGAGTCCCACCTCTGCCTCTGTGCTGGGCATGGAGCCTGCTTAAGATTCTCTCTCCCTATTCCTCTGCCCCTACCCCCCTTTAAAATAAATAAATTGAAGAAAAAAAAAATACTGTAGAGCTTTGGCATCAGGTAGGCCTGACTTGGCACCCAATATTTAAGAGCAGTATGATTATAAGTGAGTTGCCTGGTAGTCCAGAACATCTATTCTTATGGTGGTAAAATATAAATAATTGTACCATTTTCTTAGAGTAGTTGTGAATAGTAAGTGAAATAATGAAGTAAAATCCAGAGTCTGACACAGATAAAGTAGGCCTTCGACATATAATAACTAGGCTGTGGCTCAGAGCCTATGGCCAACCAGTATATTATTGGTGCCCTGGAGTTTTGCAACTCAGCTAGTTTCACCTTTATCAACTTCCCAAATAGAATAGGCTTGCCAGACACATCATAGGTATTTGAGGAAGAAGAAGGTAGTGTTGAAACATAACCTCACTCTGAGTTGTGATTGTCATTAGGGGAATTGACCAAATATATCTCATTTTTATCTTCCTTTGAACACGTGGTAGAGTTTCATTTCTTGAGCACTATGCATGCCGTTGAACAGAATGAAGTGATTAGTTCTGTCTTCTGAATCATCAGCAAAAGTATGTTTGTGAGTGTCACATCCACACTGGAGATTGTAATTGCCGGTGCAAGATTTCTCCAGAGCTCTCTCTCAGCGCAGCAACCATCAGAGATGTTCTAGATGACAGTTATTCCATCAGCGAAATTCTCATGCTGACTTGTGCTGGATACATAGTGAGGACAGGAAATAAAACATTTTTCTTTTCTTAAGCTACTGAGATTAAGGGAATGCTTGTTACTGCAGCATAATCCAGCTCATCCTGACTGATGGCAAAATCAATCAGATTTTCTACAATTCGATTAAATGGAATTCATTTCTCTTTAGGGGGGCTTTTTTTTTTTTGTAATAGTTGCCCTCAAAAACATTTCAGATCCAATGACCAGCATCTTCTATATAAACTTGATCATCTTATTCCAGATTGTTTTATATCACAGCATAGATTGGTAGATAACAGAAATGCAGTCAGTCCCTGTCTCCTCAGTGGAGTAGCCTCACTGCCTACCACTCTTCTTCATAAACATTTCAGTCACTCTGGACTTCCTCCTGCTCTTCTGACAAACCAAACTGGTCTTTGGAGACTTTGCTCTTCTTGGGCCCTCTAGACAACCTGAAACAAATTGTCCTCAAATACTGAAATATGTAGCTCCTTCTCATTATTCAGTCTCTGCTCATATGTCACCTCCTCAGATAGGTCCTTCCTGATCAACCCAGGCACTATCATTTCACCATTTTATCCCATTAATAGCACTTAGTACTAACTGCTTTGGTACTATGTATGTCTATGTTTGCTTGCTAATTATCTGTATTCCTTTCTGAACAAGACAGCTCTTGTGCCTGTGTTGCTCACTGCTAGAACAAAACAATTCCTAGAACAAGGATGACAGAAGAAGCTTGATAAATATTTATTTAATAAATAAAGATGAGAATTTGAGACATATTTTCTTTCCTACTGTTGCTGAAGGGTGGATCACTACCTTTGACTGAGGACTTTGGGTATGTTCTCCTGAAAACATGGAACCATTTGTGAGATTATTGTTCCTTTCTTTCCTGATGGTTCTGAGATTTCCTTTTCATCAGGAAACATGTGCTCCTCTGCCGATTTCATCTTGACTTCATCGGTCACAAAAAACTCTCAAAGGAGTTCTGTTGTTTGGGTAATTTAAGCGTTGCAGATTTTGAAAGTTTGCTTCAGTCAGTCCTCTAACATGTACTTCTCTGAATAATTTTTACTTGTTTCCTACAATATCAGACTTCTTCTCATTCTCCTTTGAATGGAAGCTTGCCAGGGCTTGCTAATTGCCCGCCAGCCAAGCCTATGGAGGGGAGTAGACAGAAATATTCTTGCCAAAATATTATTTTTTGAATGCTGAAGCAAGCACACTTATGCACTGGAAAGCCTAACACTTGAAAAAGATACTCAATAGCCCCAGCTTTTAGTCCCATGGCTTAATTAAATAGCAACACGGTAATTCCATTTGGATGCTATGAACCCTGGAAATGGAGGGAGCTAATCACTTCGGGATATAGGTGGTGCACATGAAAGCATGCAAGGTAGTGAGCTGGTCCATCAGGCATCTGTCTTCTGGTGAGACTTCTGGAATATTCAACAGACATTTGCCTGTTTCCTCTCTTTCCTTACAGACAGCAAGGAAATGTTGGGACTCACCCCAGACACTTTATTTTAAAAAAGGCATTAATTTCATTATTCAGAAAATATTCCATGTTATGGACAGAGTGTGCAGAGGAAGGAATGGCTCACATTTGCAATTATACTACACATTTGTCTCTAATTTGATTTATGGTAACACATACACATATTCTTCCTGAAAAGATACTTGAAGTCCTTGTTCATCAAGACACCATCACTTTCCAAAGTCAATTCTATTCCCTTCACAGAAGTTAATTTTATATATAGTTGTGTGTGTGTGTGTTATAGTAAAATGATGACACTAAGCTATAGAGCAATTTTTGAAGTAAATAAAATATAATAATGAAGATGAAGATGATAATGATGTTTACTGAGGGCTTTTCTCAATGCCAGACGCTGTTTGAAGTGCTTTGTCTAGAGTCTATTTGCTCACTTAATTCTCAAAAATAATCCCATGTAGAAAGTACCATTTTAGAAATGAAGAAACTGAGGCACCCAGAGATTATGTAGCTTATCCAAGGCCACTCTGCTGATGATGAAATAGGGATGGGCCTGGGTAGTCTTGCTAAAACCAAAACTCTTAACCAGAATTTTATACCTAGTAGAGATCATAAGTTACATAAAATTGTTGCATCCTGGCTTTATTTCCTTTACCTCTGTAACCAAGCAGTTATTATTGTTAAAAAAAAAAAAAAACTAAGAAAGATTCAGATTAATAAACTGGGACAAATGGGTGAATAAAAAAAGTGTCTTTTCTTGTACTTGCATTTTTTTAAAATTTTTTATTTATTCATTTGAGACACAGAGATACAGAGAGAGAGAAAGAGAGAGCATGAGCAGGGGGAGAGGCAGAAGGAGAGGGAGAAGCAGGCTCCCCGCTGAGCCAGGAGCCCGATATGGGAGAATCTATCTTCTTTTCTCTCTTCCTCTGCGGCTCCCCCTGTTTGTGCTTGCACTCTCACTTTCTCTGTCAAATAAATAAATAAAATCTTTAACAATAAATAAATTAATTAGTTATTGTAAACATTGTGGTTTTAAATTGTGCACCTTTCAATTGAACAAATGTGTCACAGCTACCTGAATCATCCTCTGATGTTGAACATCATAATATTGAATAGGCTTCTAGGGAAACCTGGACCCTCAGAAATTATATGTGCATTTTTTTTTCAAAGTGAGATCATTGCTTTTATAAATTTCTCCAAGGAGTCCATGGCCCAGAAAAAAAAAAAAAAAACATAATAATGTCTGTTTCTTTATTTATTCTTTAAAGGTTAACTTTTATTTGCATATTCAACATTTATTTCCTGAAAGTGATCAAAACACTGGGCAGAGGGATGAATCAGACCTGGTCTTCTTCCTTCAGGACCCCCAGCAGTATGTTCACATGTCGTTTTGATGGCCCCTTTGATTCTGAGATTCTGGGAGCCTCAAGGCAGCTCTGGCTGCACTGACCTGTGGGTATCTGGCCTTTTCTAAATTACCCAGAGTCATGTCCACACAACTCAGCACATCACTGTCTTTTAATTAGCCTCTATATATTAATTCTCATCACCCCATCTATACCACGCGCATTCCTTAAAGACAAGGAGAGTGCCTTCCACGTTTGTGTCCAAAGGTGGGCACGGATCATTTGCTTAATGGAGATTCTTCAAGCATTCTTCAATAAGCCCGATGCAAAGAAGAGAATCCAGGAGATACGAACTTGCACCCCTACTCACTCTACACTCTACTTATTAGCTCTGTGACCTTAAGAAGGTCACTTTACCTGCTGAGTCTTCATTATTCTCACCTGGAAAAAAAGGAAAGCCAGTCTCTATCTCTGACCATAGCTTGAAAATTAGAGATCGCGTACAGTTCTGTGTCTGTCCCATAGGGGGCTCTTTGTAAATTTCATGTCTTTTTCTTTTCTGAGTGGTCTCACCACCCATTGGCCAGACCAAGTCCATAGCCTTCCCTGTGCTGCGCTGGAGTCAGAGAGTGTTTTCCCCCACGTCTTCCCAACTCTGCCATCTGCACAGCCAACTGTTCTCTGACTGTGGGCTTCCTGCTTACAACCCCGCTAAGCAGGTGGGGCCAACGCCTGCCTCCTCTCTGCTTTGCATGCGGAATCTGATCGTGTTTGACAGGCTGCTCGCGATGGAGGAAAAAAACCCATGAATTGGATTAAATGCTCTTTGTTTAGACTTTATTAGCCAAAGAGCCTGCTGCAAAATTAATTGGAGAATAAGCTGTAATCTCACACTGAGGCAGAGACTCAACCCCCTGAAACGTGGCTTTGCTTGAAGTAGGATGGTGGGGTGGGGGGGAATTCCTAATTTACTGGTGGTCTTTAAGGAAGAAATGGGGATACAGGAAGAGAGAAGGGGACCGTAAAGACGTCCTTTCCACACAGACCTTCATCCATCCGCTTGACCCTTAAAATCAGGTCACCTTGGCAGGTTGCTTGATCTAAGATTCAGTTTCCTCATTTGGGATAAATACAGGGTTGTGTTAGAGATCAAATAAAAATAAAAACATTTAAAAAGTTTAGCACAAATCCTGTCATGGTGGTGAGCACTCAATACATGTTAGGTGGTATAAATTATTATTATTCTTGAAACTTAGAACATGCAGAGATGTTCTCAGAGGGCCAAGCCTTCTCAAGGTAGGCTTCTGAGATAGCTGTCTGATATTTTACCATAACAGAATCCCAGAAACTTCTACAAACTTCCAGTTATCCTCCTATTGTACCTCAATTAGCCCAGAGAGAAGTGCCTTGTTGAGAGAAGAACAGGAATCCAGTGGCAGTAGAGAAAGATTTAAGAGGGCTGGTCTATGCTATATTCACAATAATGTAGAGCAACTATCCTACAACCATACAAATACCCCTACTTTTTTTTTTTTTTAAAGATTTTATTTATTTATTTGACAGAGAGAGACACAGCGAGAGAGGGAACACAAGCAGGGGGAGTGGGAGAGGGAGAAGCAGGCTTCCCACTGAGCAGGGAGCCCGATGCGGGGCTCGATCCCAGGACCCTGGGATCATGACCTGAGCCGAAGGCAGACGCTTAACGACTGAGCCACCCAGGCGCCCCCAAATACCCCTACTTTTTAAGATTATCCTATTAAAGGGGCACCTGGGTGATGCAGTCAGTTGAGCATGCGACTCTTGGTTTCAGATTAGGTCGTGATCTCAGCGTTGTGAGATTGAGCCCCACATTGGGCTCAGTGCTGAGTGCAGAGTCTGCTAGAGTTTCTCTCTTCCTCTGCCCCTCCCCACCTCTCTTTCTCTCTCTCAAATAAATAAAGCTTAAAAAAAAAAGATTATCCTATTAAAAATGCAAGTACAGGGGCGCCTGGGTGGCTCAGATGGTTAAGCATCTGCCTTCAGCTCAGGGCACGATCCCAGAGTCCTGGCTCAGCGGGGAGCCTGCTTCTCCCTCTCCTGCCTCTTCCCCTGCTCATGCTCTCTCTTTCTGTCTCTCTGTATCTCTGTGTCTCAAATGAATAAAAAATTTTTAAAAAATGCAAGTACAAGAAAAGACAGTTTTTTTATTCACCCATTTGTCCCAGTTTATTAATCTGAATCTTTCTTAGTTTTTTTTTTTTTTTAAAGAACTTTACAGGGGTGCCTGGGTGGCTCAGTCAATTAAATGTCTGCCTTCAGCTCAGGTCATGATCTCAGAGTCCTGGGATCAAGCCCCGCATTGGGTTCCCTGCTCGGTAGAGAATCTATCTGCTTTTCTCTCTTCCTCTGCAGCTCCCCCTGTTTGTGCTTGCACTCTCACTCTGTCAAATAAATAAAATCTTTAACAATAAATAAATTAATTAATAATAAAAAAGAACTTTACAAAGAAAAAAATAAAAGAACGTCTGCCCTAAAAAGAAGTCCAGTCTGTCTCAGGTGGCCAAGATGGGTGGTCACAAGCCCCTCCCTATTTTAAAATATTTCCCCAGCTCATTTCCCTGATATTTGAAATTTCTGCTTCTGACAGCTGTCCTTCCTTTTCCCACAGTAGATATGTAGCAACCATGTGTTGAATAAATCCCAGATTCTCCCTGGGCTGACAGCATCCACTGTGTCCAACTACAATCTCCCTTGGGTCCACATTTATATTAGCATAGTTATATTGGCTTTCTTGTGGATACTTTGGTGGCATATCCTTGCCATGCCCTGATGTCTAACATAATTTATCTTCACATCTGAGGAGTAATTTTGTAAGAAGACTGTGTCTACATATCTATATCTGCCTGTATTCGATCCTGACCATCTTTGTCTTTTAATTTGATTAATTCATCTATTTATATTTAATATATGATATGTTTAGGTGTAACTTTGCCACTGTACTATTTTCTCTATTTGTCCCATTTATTATGTCCCTTTTCTCTCTTCTACTTGACTTTTTTCAGAGTATTTTTGTTACATCATGTCCCCTTCTACTGATATAATAATTTTGCATACTTTTATTATTCTTGTAATATCTGAAGATCACAGCATGTGTCTTTGCCCATAGTCAAGAGTGAGATACTGTTTTCACTCCTTTCCTGATATTAGAACTTTGGTATACTTTAGCTCCATTTATTCCCTCTCACCTTTTGTTATATAGTTGTTATGTATTTCTATGTGTATTTTAAATCACGTAAGACAATATGGGGCACCTGGGTGGCTCAGTCAGTTAAGCGTCTGCCTTTGGTTCAGGTCATGATCCTAGGGCTTCTCCACTCTGATGAATCCTGAACCCCAGTCCTTATCTTTTCTGAACTTTTGATTAGCTTCTGAGCCTCCCACCCATGACTTTCTGCCTGGTGTTTCTGCCTCTCATCCTCTCACCCCCTTAGAAATCAACAAATAACTCAGGGGGCAAACTAGCTTAAGACTATCAGCCTGCATAAAATTAACAAGTCAGGAAACCACAGATGTTAGTGGGGATGCTGAGAAAGGGGAACCCTCCTACACTGTTGGTGGGAATGCAAGCTGGTGCAACCACTCTGGAAAATAGTATGAAGGTTCCTCAAAAAGTTGAAAATAGAGCTACCATACGATCCAGCAATTGCACTACTGGGTATTTACCCCAAAGATACAAATGTAGGGATCCGAAGGGGTACATGCACCCCAATGTTTATAGCAGCAATGTCCACAATAGCCAAACTGTGGAAAGAGCCAAGATGTCCATCGACAGATGAATGGATAAAGAATGTGGTATATATATACAATGGAATATTATGCAGCCATCAAAAGGAATGAGATCTTGCCATTTGCAACGACGTGGATGGAACTGGAGGGTATTATGTTGAGTGAAATAAGTCAAACAGAGAAAGACACGTATCATATGACCTCACTGATACGAGGAATTCTTAATCTCAGGAAACAAACTGAGGGTTGCTGGAGTGGGGGGTGGGGTGGGAGGGATGAGGTGGCTGGGTGATAGACACTGGGGAGGATATGTGCTATGGTGAGTGCTGTGAATTGTGCAAGACTGCTGAATCACAGATCTGTACCTCTGAAACAAATAATGCAATATATGTTAAGGAAAAAAAAAAGATAGCAGAAGGGGAAGAATGAAGGGGGGAAATCGGAGGGGGAGATGAACCATGAGAGACGATGGACTCTGAAAAACAAACTGACGGTTCTAGAGGGGAGGGGGGTGGGAGGATGGGTTAGCTTGGTGATGGGTATTAAAGAGGGCATGTACTGATTGGAGCACTGGGTGTTATGCACAAACAATGAATCATGGAACACTGCATCAAAAACTAATGATGTAATGTATGGTGATTAGCATAACAATAAAAAAATTTAAAAAAATATCCTGCATTCCTGTACTTGTTTTCTTTCTGGGATTTTTTCCACTAGTGTCCTGGTTGTCTTCGTAATTCTCAACTTCATATTTGCTTTTCTGTTTGGCCTCTACAACCCCAGGAAACTGACATAAGTTCTCAACTTCTCTGAGTCTTAGCAGATGCTTTCTGCTCAGATTCTCAAACTTCCTGGACTGACCTCAGTAAGTTTAGGACCTTGCCTTTAGGACCTTGTCCCCATCGAGTCATAGCTTCTCTGATAACTACCAAATGCCTTTTATTATAATACGTTATTTTTAGTTTTTCCTGGTGGGAGTGTTGATCTAACAGAATGTTGTTTATCAGAACTACAAATGGATATTTGGGTCTACATTTCAAGCTGTGGAATTCATTAGGATCTTGAATTTCTTGTCTGTGTCTCCAAACTGAGTCCCAGAACCTGGAAGGGAATGTTCTGAGGTTTTACTTGGGAGCCCCTCGGAAGAAGCCCCATTTTGTGGCAGGGAGGGAAAGACAGAGGACTTTCAAGACTGCCGTCTGGCTCCCTGGCAGCTCTGCACCACACTCTCTCCTCTTCAGAGAGAACGCCTCGTCCCATATGCTCCCTGAGACAGGAAGCTTTGTCCAGGGCCTCTTTCCAAAAGCAAGCACGATTTCCCACGTGGGTAACTTGGGAGTTTTACCTCTTTGGGCTTTACTCTGAGTCATTCAAGGTCAGCTCTCCTAGCAGGTCTGAAGTCCGTGCCTTTGGAAGGCACGGTGCTGGCTTCCCAGAGTCAAGAGTGGATCCCTCTCTCCAGGTCTGTTTCCTGTCTTTCAGATGCAGATGCTCTTCCAGTTCCCTCTACCTCCCAGTTTATGCATTTGAAACCTTCCATTCCCTCATTTTCACAGGCAGTATGGCCTGTTCTGTTACCTAACTTCAGACCCATACCTCTGCCTCCGATGCATCATCTCTCACCCTGGGTAACTGCCAGCTGGTGTTTCTCTGGCTTAGTCTCTCCTGCCCCACACCCACCCCTCTGAGTCAAACCAGCTTCTCTGTGATATTTCCAAAATGCACTCTTGGGCAGGCTGGTGTCCCTTGAAAGGGTGGGCAACATAATATGCAAGTGCTCTTGTACTTCATTCACAGAAGGAAAGACACATCACAGCCCCTCCCAAGAACAATGTGTAAATATCTACCACTAAAAAATGCACATACTCTTTACTCTGAAATTCCAGTTCTGCTAATTTACCTTTGGGTATCCTAGTTAAGTATATCCATTGCAACACTGTTCACCATAAGATTGGAAGAAACCTAAATGGTCATTAGCTGATGCTGTTTAAATAAATTATGCTTAGTCCAGCAGGAATGCCTTGTGGGTAAAAAAAAAAAAAAAAAAAAGCATAAGGTGAATGCTTAAGTTCTTTTATGGATCAATTTGCCAAGATATCTTTTTAAGTGAAAAAATAAAAATGCAAGTTATAGAGCAACATAAATAGGCTAATCCTTTATATGTTGAAAAAAAAGGGACAGGAAAATATATTATACACTTGTTCACTTAAGTGTCATCTTCCTTTCCACACTAAGATGTGACTTCCATGAGTACAAGGACTTTTTGTCTTTGTCCTTGTTTTGCTCCTGGTATCTAGACATAATGAGTGCTCAGTAAATACTTGTTGCTTAGTGTATCAGAGAAAGGACCTGGGTGATGGGGTCCAGTGGGGTAGTGGGGAGAGGAAGACTTGCTTTTCATTGTTCACCCTGCAAATCCCAGCATAGAGAAGCTCCTGTCAGCCTCATCTCCCATCTCCCCACCCTGAGCTCTAAGCAGCAGCCACCCTAACCTACTCACGGTGTCCTGAACACACAGGGCATGTCCATGGGGGGCACATCTACTCACTATGTTCCCTCTGCTTTGGGCAACCTCTTCAGCTCTTCCATTAAACTCATGCTTTTCCAGCTTCAGTCGCTGACTCCATCCCCTCCGTTGCAAACATACTTGTTCCTTCCTCTGGATTTCTGGGTAAAGAAATGTCTTTAGCTCTTCTCAAGATATCTAGAGCTTAACTGTGACCCTCTGTCCCCAGAAGCTGCAGTGTTCTGCCCAACAGAGGCCGGCTTTCACTTGTCTTCACATAAGGACCCTACAAGGGTGCTCAGCAAACCGTAGGTGCCAATCAATGTTGAAGAATGCATGAGTTTCGTAAAAGCTCCAACGTGGAAACAGCCCAATGTCCATCAACTGAGGAATGGATAAATAAAATGTGGTGTATCCATACAGTGGAAGGTTTTGTGGCCATAAGAAGAAATCAAGTCCCGATACACAGCGCAATATGGGTGAACCTTGAAATCATTAAGCTAAGTGAAAAAAGCCAGTCACAAAGGACCACAGGTTTTATCATTTCATCTGCATGAAATGTCTGGAAGAGGGGGATCCATAGATACAGAGAGTAGATTGGTGGGTTTCTGGGGCTGGGGGGGTGGAGGGCTGGGGCAGGAGTGTAGGGGGACAGCTAGGGATGTGAAGTTTCCTTTCAAGAAATGAAAACATGCTAAAAATTGATCGTAGTGATGGGTGTATCACTCAGCACATGTACTAAAAACCACTGAGTTGTACATTTCAAACAGGTGTGTTCCTTGGTGTGTGAATTATGTCTCAATAAAGCTCCTTAAAACTGGAAGAGAATGAGCTAGTGAAAAAGTGAATCGTGAACAAGGTTAATACAGGTTGATGAGGCATCTCAGTGGGTAAAAAGCCTGTCTAACCTGACTCCCTAAACCTGCCAGGAAGACCCCACCTAAATTACTGAGTTATTTATACAACGGATACCGAGTCTGTATGTCTTCAGCCTGCCAGCTACTGGGGATACAGAAGTGAATTAAGCAGAAATATTCTCTACCATCATGGAGCTAATTGCTTAGGGTGGTAGCCTGATACTTAAGAAAGTATTAACCAAAAGGTTTATTATTATTATTATTGGGACTGCGATTGTGTTCAAAGCTGCAAAAGGAAAACATCCGAAGCACCAGCAGAGAGTAAGAGGATATTGCTTGTCCAGTCCGGACGAGGCCCCCGTGGTCAGGTAGTTTGCATGGCCCAAAGCACACTTGGGTCTGGACGTTTCCTGATAACATTGCCTGACCTTGCCTCCATCGCAAACTAACTGTGCTTTGAGTAAAGGATTGGAGATCCCGAGCAGCATGTGTTCGAAGTCGCCTGCTCTGTCATTGCTGGGACGGACGGCCCTACCTGAGGTGCTGAAGAACACGCAGGAACCTGGCCCTGACACCATTCTTTGACTCCATGTCTGCCTTCCAACACCCAGCTACGTGGATAGATAGCTTTAATTACACCGGTCCTATAGGACACGTCCAGGCCTTCACTGATGCATTTCATTTCCTTCTGCTATGGGCCCTGATGCCGGGTGATGTAACTCAACAGATGTTCCCCAGGAGGGATTTTGAAAAGTAGACCTCCACCTTCACTAACACAGCAGGTATTGACCGAGCTGGGGCCCACTTTGCCTCCTTTCTTAGAGCTGTGATTCACAGCCCCAGGAACTCATGAAAATCTCATCAGGCCAGTTTGGGGCTGAAGCTCCTGTTTTCGCCATTGTCTCCAGGATGGATTCCAGTTCCTTCGGTTGTGTACACAGCCCTCTGAATCTGGCCCCACCTGCCCTACCCTGCCCCCAGCACATGCCTCCCCGCGCAACTCACTGTCCTCATCCTCACATTGGCGTGAATGCGTCCTTACCAGATACTACACACTGCACTTAGCCTTGCGTGGGAATCATCTCACCTCACCCGGCAAAAACCCCCGAGGTTGGGAAAATGCTTACCTCTGTTGCACAGATGAAAAACGGAGCCTGGGATACTTCTTTTAGCCAATAAGCAGTAACACCAGGATTTCAACCCAGGTGGTGAGACTAGGATTCTCATCACTTCACTATTTCATGTGAGCAATACCAAATTATTTGCAATTCCCCCAGCGTGCAATTTTCCCTGCCTCTGGGCAGGATTGGAATCTGTTTTTTGCAGGGCTGAGAGCTTATACAGTTTTAGAGGCCCTCTTTAAGAGAGAAAAAAAAAGAGTACTAATAAAAATTTAGGGATTCATGTGAACACATAGTTGGAATAATAAAAAGATGACAAACTACAAATTTTAAAATGCTGAAAAACACGCTAAAGTTTTCAAAAATCCAGAAAAATAACTCCTCTCTATAATTTTTTTGACATGAGGGTCCCTAATCCATAATATGATTTTGCTACATTTTGTGTGTGTGTGTTTGTACTTATCAGTCACTTCTTCGTATGCCCCAAATATGTGATGTCATTTTCTATAAGGAGAATGGAAAGATAATTCAGCCATTGGGAAACCAAGGCCTGAGGCCAGCTGCTAATTTTGTAAATGAACTTTTATTGGGGTAGAGTCAAAACTGTTTGCCTATTGTTAATGGCTGCTTCCTCATCACAAGGAGACAGAATTGAGTACTTGCAATGGAGAACATCTAACTACAAAGTCTAAAATATCTGCTATCTGGCTCTTTTACATAAAAAAAAAAAAAAATTGCCAACTCTGCTCAAAGGCAATGGTCTCTGAAGGGGAGCATTTAAAAAAGGTGCTCTGAAACTTAGTTGCATTTACTTCCCCTTACATACTTTGTTGCCTCTGGACCAGAAATGTCTTCCACTCTAGAGTCCTCCTTTAAGATTGAACTCAGATGTCTCCTCCCTGGGAAAGTATTCCCTGACCCTTCCCCACCAGCCCCCACTAAAGGCCACTCCTCTCTGCACCCACAGTCCCAGTTAAACCCCCCTCCATTTATTGTGGGGACGGGGAAATCATTGCTCTAAGCTTCCCTTCAACTCAAGTTGGGAATATGATGGTGTGGTTTGACTCGGGTTGAGTATCTCAAGACTAAGAGGGTCCACAGTGATTTGGAAAGACTGATAGCCACTATTAGCTATCTGCTTCATATCCTTTCTCCCTTAGTTACTGAGTAGCAAAAAGTGATTTCATTCACAGTATTGTTCTGTCAAGTTCGAACACTACATTTTTCAGCCTCATTTGTAGTTCTAGTCAATGAGATATAAGTGGAAGTGTTGTTTGGGATTTTGAAAAGGGCAACTGCTAAGGACTGCCTCAGCTTGGGGTAATTCCTTTTTTTTTTTTTTTTTTTGTCATCACCACCCTTCCTCCTTTTGGCTTCTTATAGTAGGGATGCAATGGCTGGAACCCCAGCAGCCATCTGAGACTATGAGGAGAATTTGTGACTGAAAATAAGTGTCAGGTTTAGTAAAAGAGAAACATAAAAGGTATCTATGTCCCAGCTGACCCTGTGGAGCCACCAAGAGTCCTTGGACTGTCTATTTTCAGACCACTCATGTTAATAAATCCTTGTCTGTTCAAGCCATTATAAATGAATCTCTACTCCTAGTAGCCCAATGCAACTCATAAGTGGTACAGGGACAAAATTCTTAGATTATTTAATCAAATAGGGAGGGAGGATGAGAAATACTTGGGAACTGTTGAACACAAAGACCATTAGAATTGTGTCATACGGTTTTGCAAATTAATGATAATTGACATTGTAATCAAAAGCCAAACAAATGATGCTATGAGAGAGGTTATCT
Organism: Neomonachus schauinslandi; assembly: GCF_002201575.2. Taxonomy (NCBI): domain Eukaryota; kingdom Metazoa; phylum Chordata; class Mammalia; order Carnivora; family Phocidae; genus Neomonachus; species Neomonachus schauinslandi. The sequence continues at coordinate 143,742,125 of NC_058407.1, forward strand.
TAGGGTATGTTTTCATCCAGATAATGTTGGCTGGTAATAACTGAGAAATCTAACCTCTGTGTATTTAGGTTTCAAGAAAGAGGATTTATTGATTCCTATAACTGGGAAGAATGGAAATGGATCCAAGGCAGCAGATGATTCATTACCTTTTATCTAAGTTTCTCACTCCACGTTCCAATGGCTTTTTCCATGTGACTGGGAAGCAGAGAAGCATAGCCAAAAGCAGCTAAGGCTTACTATACTCTCATTTAGAGCCTAGAGGAAAGATTACTTTTCTCTTCTAGGATCCATGGAGAAAAACTTAAGGGAAGATCTCTGATTGGCCAGTGAAAATCACATGCCCACTTCTTATGCTAATTAGTATTGTCAGGGAGGAGGATGGGCACTGGCTGGTCTGGGTCACATACCAGCCCATGTGGTCAGGGAATAGAATACTAAGATTAGAAGCCCCTCTTGATTCATATAGGAGACACAAAGATGTGAGACTAGTCAAAACCGTAGTACTACCCAGATGGTGTCTGTCTTCCCCAGCCAACTGTTAACTCTTTGAAAACAGAGGCCAAGACTCTTTTATGTACGATGTCTCTGGCACTTGGAAGACATCCTATAAATGAATCCTTCGTGAATGGGGTGTTTCCATTTCCATCAATGAACACTTAGTTTTGGTATTTTGTAATAATAGAAATAATAGCCATTTGTGGACTGCTTCCTATCCGGATTTTTTGTTTGTTTGTTTCATTTAATCCTTAAAATGATTCCAGTTGCTAGTGAGGAAAGTAGGGTTTAGAGTCATCTGGCCCTACCTGCATGACCCTACCACACTGAACTCAAAGTCCATTCTCATCTGAATATAAAACCCATGCTTTTTCATGGTAGCTACCTCTGAAAGTGTTCCAGGTGGTACACCCTATCATATATCCATGATTGGTTTTGTTTGTTCTTCTCAAATCATCTTGGTGATCATCTACACCAGGGAATTTCAAATCTGATTACTTGTAAGAATCACTTTGTGTGCCTTTGCTGATTCCTGGGCCTTGTTCTTGGGGATCTCGATGGGATAATTGTGGAGTAGGACCCAGTAATCTGTATTCTAGTTATTACTATGAAATACTGCAAGCAAGCAAAACTCAGAGAAAACAAAACAGGCATTCATGCATTTACCAAGCTTAAAAATAAGCATGTCATGGGGCACCTGGGTGGCTCAGTCGGTTAAGCATCTGCCTTTGGCTCAGGTTATGATCCCAGGGTCCTGGGATCGAGCCCTACATCAGGCTCCCTGCTCAGTGGGGAGCCTGCTTTTCCCTCTCCCTCTGCCCCTCCTCCCAGCTCATTCTCTTTCTCTTTTTCTCTCTCAAATAAATAAAATCTTAAAAAAAAATAATCACATCATGGACATGTATAAAGTCCCTGCCACACCCATCTCTGCTAGCACTGAACTTTCACCCTCCCTATAGACAAGTAATCTTTTTCCTGAATTTCATGTTTACTTTTCCCATCTACGTTTGCATATTTTTACCTACATATATGTATGTCCACGGGTAATTTATAGTATCGTTTTGCACATATACTGTGTACATTATTTAACTCTATGTTCTCTTCTGCAATTTTCTTTGCTCTCTCAGTTGATACTTTGGGATGTAACCATATTGATGAATGTAGCACCAGTTCCTTTGTTTTCCCCACTGTATGATATTCCAGTGTTTGAATTTACCACAACTTATTTCGCCACTTTGTCATTGATGGACATTAAGATGTTGACAAATTCTCCCCTTTACAGTGTTGCAGTGAATATTTTTGAACATATCCCCTTGTTTGCATGTTTGATAATGTCTCTAGGTTCCATCCAGGTCATAGGGAACAGTGAATCCGTATTTTTTCAAAACTGCTCAGTTGATTCTACTGGGCAGGAAAATGACAGAACTACTGTGAGTCCGTGCCAACCACAAAATGCCAAACCTCAGTTCTTCTCAAATTCTAATATGCAAATGAATTTCCTGGGGATCTTGTTAAAATGCAGATTCCAATTCATTAAATCTGGGGTGGGGTGTGAGATTCTGAATTTCTAGCAAGCTCCCAGGTGATGCTAGTGCTCCACGGACCATTCTTTGACTATAAAGTTCTAACAGAATAAAAATAAAAGCTCATTCTTTCAACAAAGTTGATTAGGTACTGGCTATGGGTTAAGGGCAGAATATGTGGGTAGGCGTAGGAATAGTAAACACATACCTCTTTTTGTCTGAGATAGTCCCAGTTTTTTTAAAAGATTTTATTTATTTTAGAGAGAGAGAACGCATGAGCAGGGGGAGGGGCAGAGGAAGAGAGAGAATCTCAAGCAGACTCCACGCTGAAAGCAGAGCCTGACACGGGGCTCGATCTCACCACCCTGAGATCATGAACTGAGCTGAAATCAAGAGTCACATGCTCAACCGACGCAGCCACCCAGGTGCCCCAAGATAGTCCCAGTTTTTACCTACTACTCTATGTCTCCATTTGGTGACAAATGCCATGGTTGTCCCTAAATGAGGCAGTTTCTGTATCTTAAGCTCCAAGGAGAGAAGCTTAAGGAACCAGTAGCTTTCTGAAAGGGAAACTCTCTATCCCATGGAAAAAGTTTGTACGTCACAACTAGATTCACCTTCAGCATCTTTTTCAGGGCAAAATGAGAAGTCCCAGATTGTATTTTCACCAAGGTACATCTGTCAGCTCCAAATAGTGAGTGAGCAAGAAGGAAATCTGGAATACTTAGCTAGCTGTTTCACAAATTTTTTTCCTTCAGAATTCTAAGATGTTACTGAATTGATTTTGTACTGAATGATACCCTCATGTGAGGATACAAACACTAAGCCCAAATAGAGGCAATGATTATAGGGCTATGAATGTCACTGAAGACATGGTGGTTTGGATTTTGATTATAATAGTTAAAAGTTTTGAAAAGACTACAGAAATTGGGAATCTATGTTCTCTTGCAAGAGGATGCTCATTGCCTTGCAGAGTTGGAACAAGCACTTGACTTGGAGTCCAATATTGGGCTTGGCTTCCACTAGCAATATGGCTTTGGGAAAGCCAGTTGTTTTATTGCCATCTTGATTCAGTGGTACCTAGAATAGGAAACCATTTTTTCTGGAAAAGGCCTCAGAAAAACCATGTTACAGATGAAGATCTGTACAGCTAGAAACACACATGAATTTCTCAATGTCACACAGCCAGTGTGGGTTTACAGAGCTTTACTGGAAAGGAAGAGTGCACATAATCTGCCAAAAACACCTAGTCATAAAGATTGAGCTTGTCATAAATGCATCTCAGCTTTTACAGTTCTATTTGACCTTTATTAACTTAGAAAAATATAGAACATTATAATAAGATAATATAAGATTATCCGTATGGTAAGAATTAATCACTTTATTTTCTCAGGTAGGCTGGATACAAATGCCAAATTTCTCTAAGTGCATGGCTCCCAAGCCTCTTTATGCAATAATTACTGACTTCTTGTTTATAAGCAGGCCTGAAAGTAATGTCTCTTCTTAATTAGTTTTCTCATGACTTTCTTTTTCTTTTTTAATTAAACAATGCCACAGACAAACTTTTGAAACTAAAGACACTTTAATGGATATGATCTGTCTGCCTTTCTTTTTCTGACTGTATTCATTATAGGCAAATCAATGAAAATTGATAAACTCGTGATGGAAAAAAGGAATATATTTGTATTCATTACAGGGGATTGGAGGTAATAATAAAATGGAATGTTGTTATAGTGAGATATGAACCCAACCTACAGAATTGTTCAATATGAGAATAGCTAGATACATTTCATTACCATGATAGGGAGCAGCTCAGAAGCGGAAGCCAATAATTTTAAAAGTCTTGAGCACAGGGTTATGCTGACTATACAGTTCAATACGTTAATTGACAATAAATCCTGCTTGCCTCTAAAAGGCACTTGACTAGTCATTTTCAAGATGGTCATGATTTTTTATGATGCGGAACTTTTAATTTACAGGGATGATAAAAATAGATTTACTTTCACCCACTTGTATTTGATTTAATTACCTAATCAACTATAAATCAACTACTAGTGAAAAAGTAATTTAACACAGATGATATTTGGCTGTCATAGTTTTGGGTTACTGCTAGGAGAGTTTGGTGAGTGGAGAGGAAAGGGACTATGGCAGGTGAATCTTCTACACTTTTCTCCGAAGTCCAAAGGAAGTCTGCAGAGTTGAAATTAGATGGGTTGGGTCCACCTTCGAAAACACTCTATTGACATTTTACCTGCTTGGTTCTTAACCAGATATACCTTGGCGGGGGGGGGGGGGGGGGCGGCGGTGATGGTGTCTTATAGTGGGAAAAATTGGGACTCGATTATTTTTTAGCATTTTGCCCATTTAGCAATTTATCATATTGCCCCTAAGGACAAGTTAGATGGGAACCTAAGATGACAGTTGAGATTGACCATGGAAAATAGAAGCTCAATGCAGCAAACCCTGCTAAGTTAAATGTTTCATTGGTAGATGGTGGTTATTTATGATTAAAGAAGAAAGGCATGGTTTCCTGAGGAAATTGGAGGCTCTGAAGCCCCAGTGTCAGAAAGCCTGCTAGAACATCTCTCTCCAGGATTGGTCAGACAACTCAGACACTCCTCTTTTCTACTTGCCTTTCCAGGAAATCAAAGTCTCTAGTCCTTTTGCAACCACACGCCAGTTACTGCCTACTCGCTCCTAAAGGCAGATCTCTTCTTGTCACTTGGCTGCTCAGAATTCTTCAGTGGTTTCCCATCATGCTCAGGATAAAGTGTAAATTTTCTAACTCTTTGTCAATACTCTTTCATTCTGTATGTTTGAAAAATTCTGAAGGTCTTTCAATTCCTGCAAAATTACGGTTGATTGGCTTGCTGGATGGCTGGTTGGCTGGCTGGCTGGCTGGATAGATGAGTGTGTAGGTAGATGGATGGATGGATGGATGGATGGATGGATGGATGGATGGATAGATGGATGACTAGATCAATTAATGAATAATAAATAATATATAATAGATATAGATAGAGGATAATATATAGATATAGATAATAGATATAATAGTAATACAATAAAAGATCAATTAATTAATAAACTTTCCTTGCTATCCGCAGGAGTATTTAGCCCTAGTCCGTGAAATATCTTCTATTGTTCTAACTCATTCTTCTTTCTACATCTCAGAAATGTCAGTGTGACTGAATCACATTTACTTGCCAGGTACTGAGATGGTTATGTCTTTTGGTGAAGTTTACTCTTACTCATGGTTCTAACCTGTCATATTGGTTTAGCTCCTGGGGGGGCCTGGCGGTCCTGGTGGTGGACACCATTTTCCCTGATTCATGTTACACTTAATTATGTCTCTCTGATAATGAGACACAGGATTCTTAGCATTTTTCTATTTCCACACTTCTGTTTTCTTTGGAGTCAACCCTTAACACCTCTCTCTTAACTAAAGATGGGCGCAGTGCTTGGTTCATATATAAGACCAAGATGAGTGACAGGTTGTAAACTGAGTCAGTCAACAGATTTTCAACTTCTAATGTGAGACTTTGCCCCAGGTTTGGTGATCATCTCTAGTGTTAATTTCTCCCAAACCTCATATTGGTTTTACAGTAATACAAATACAAATGCTTTGTACAAAAAAAGTTAATAATTTTTGAAGCTATATAATGGATACAGTGGGTTCATTATTCTATTACATTTGCATGGATGCATGGAATTTGTTTTTTTATCTGGTTGAGCTCTATATATTAAAATGAGCAAAGATGAGGAGCACATGATGCCTAAAATATATGTGGGTGTTTATATCTATTGTTGAAAGGAAGATATAATAGCCCAATTATATTTCAGTACAGAAATATTATCCACAACACAATTATTTTCATTTCTATATACCCTAACCTAGTCCAAGAGCATAGATCCAGAGTTTTATAGATTGGCATTAATATTGCCCAGGTCATTTTGTGTTCTGCTTTGTTCATTTCATAGTTGATCAAAAACATTTGACATATTTCCACCCAGTTTTCATAATGATAATTTTTAATATCTGCAAAATATCCTATCATGGTGATGGAACATCATTGAGTCCATCATCCCCCTATGGATGGACATTTTTATTGTTTGTGTCTTTTTGTTGTCATTGGAGATAATGCTGCAAAGACTAATAAAAGATGTGCATATAGAAAGTCTGATTAAAATTTCTCATCAATTTTTCCTCTCCAAAGAGTATCTGATTATCTCAGAGCTCATTTTGTCCTTAATTTCTATTTTCATTTTCTTTTTTACAGTTTCAAAACCTAATGGTCGCCTCTCTTAATATTTTGTAGTCCTCCTTTCTCCAGCTTTCTCTAAGGAGAAACAAATGTGGTTTGCACAATAACACAGACTTGGAGTCAGACAAGCCTAAATCCACACACTCAGTAGCTGTTAGAACTTAGAAAGGTGATGGAATATTCCCAGCTTTCAGTGTTCTCATCCACAGAACAAGAACAGTACCAATATTATAGGTTTATTATAGAGCAAACTTTAAGATAACTTTTACTGTTACTCTTAATATTTTTGTTATCATTTTGTTCAGATAGCTTCAAAGGTTGAACCCAGAGAGACTAGGATTAGGTCTGAAAATCGTCATGGAGAATATTTGTTGGTGTGGTTTATTTGTCTGCTTGTTTTCTTTCTACTTTCCATTTAAATAACCATGGAGAGCACTGAGCTGGCAAGAGACCAAAGATAGGGTATGTGCCTAACTAGCCTAATCATCTTTCTTGCCATGCTTTTGCATAATATTCACAAAAAATCAAGTTTTAAATAAATGGCAGCAGTTTACCTCCAGTGAATTGGTATTCCACATTTTTCATAACCATGGTGATCCATTGAGATGGTGTTGAAATTTTTACTATGGTAAATAGCATTGTGGTCAGTAACGTTGAGTATAAAACAATTTCTTAATATCAGGGTTATTTCCTTAGGAGGGATTCCCTGCACTTGGACTATGTCAGGCAATATAAACATTTTAAATGTGATTCATGCTGAAAGAATTAAGTACTGTACTAATTCTTTATATCTGCTAACCCCTCTTAAGTTCAGTAATATGATTCAAGGGGGAAAAAAAGAATAGAAAGCTTCAAAGAAATGAACTCAGTTCAATAATACAAGGTTCATGTTCTGGGAAATGTCATAAATGTTTCACCTTACACTTTGTTGTATCAGACTGTCTTGGTATATGAAAAACAAAAAACCCTGTAGCTTCTACTTAGCAACATACAAGACTTGTAAATTAACCTACTGAGTGATACTATGACGGGGGAGAAATAAGGACATTTACTCTACTAAAAACTCCATGGACTGGACTAAAACACAATAAATCTTGATCGGGTTCAGTATCATTTTGTCTTGCTTTGTGCGTCTCACAAATGCCAGCCAAGGAGTTGATGGTTTCAAATGATATTCTGCATTTAAACTTTTTGGTTTCCAAAAACAGTGGGTATGGTTGTTGTCATTAAGAAACAGTGGTTTCGGGGCACCTGGGTGGGTCAGATGGTTAAGCATCTCCCTTCGGCTTGGGTCATGATCCCGGGGTCCTGGGATCTGGCTCGGCGGGGAGCCTGCTTCTCCTTCTCCCTCTGCCTCTCCCCCTGCTCATGCTCTCTCTCTCTATCTATCTCTGTGTCTCAAATGAATAATAATAAAAAAAATCTTTAAAGAAACAGTGGTTCCCCTTCACTTTTAGTGGTGAAAATTTTTTTAGACTAGCATGTCAAAGTGTGGGACTGCTTAAGCTTAGTGCTCCCCCTCCCCCAATTTCTCTCTGTCTCTCTGTGTGTCTCTCACTCCCCACTACCCAGGCAGCGTATCACTCCCTTTTCTCTCAACTGTTCACCTTTGCTAATGAGCAGTTAATGGGTTTTGGCATCACCGGAGGCACAAACACAAACAGGGCTGTTGGATCACAGGCTGGCCTGGTGTACTGTAATCATGCATATGGGATCCTCAAATCCAGCCCCTGAGCCATGTCCTCATTTCCCCAATTCTTTCCTGGAGCATAGTGTTTAGAACTACAGCTCTATTTTAAACCCTCCGATTCACCACTTTATCTGGCTACATCCTCTCCTCTTGGAATTGATAACATGTTGACTCTGAATCATAATGGGAACTTCCTCATGAACATCTGATGTTGTGAAATTAACAAAGACGAGAACTCCCCGACAGTTGAAGCCAAGAAATGAATTATAAAAATGTACTTCAGTCACAATACCAGAGAGAATCCGGTTATGAATTAGTAACAGATGGGAAAATACTATTCACTTCCAGTTTTACATAAATGTCTATAATGCTTGTTCTGATCATAAGTTTTTATTTCTTTCAGAGCTGCATTATGGTTCTAGCAAGATTCACCATTACAAAATAATAATCGTAAAAAGAGTGGGTTGGGTAGATGCTATTTTTCTTGTTCTTCCTTCTCTTCTTATTAAGTAAAATAATAATAATAATTCAGGTGAAAGAAAGATATATCTTTCCGTTGCTTACTTTTTGTTTTGCAAAACAAATTACTATACATTCCTCTAAACCACTTAGTCAAGGGTAGTTTGTTTGTTTGTTTGTTTTAGATTAGCATCTATGATATGAAAGAGAAGTGTTCATTAATGGGGCCTCTATTCCCCTTCCTTTTCCACACTGCTACTGTTCTCGGACAACCTTAGAAAGTAAAAATCTGTAGTGTTTGCAGGAAATTTTCGATGTAAAAACTGTCTCCATCAATACTGTGCCTTAATACTGGTATCAGATCCCTTTGCAGACATGTATTGTTCTCATAAGCAACATTGGTTAATTCACAGATCAAGACAGAAGATAAAAACCCTTCGGTCTGCAATTTGGTAAACGCCTGGTCTTTTGTCCAACCCCATTCACTCTCCTTTAAAACCCACCTCACTGAGACTTTCTGGCTGTCCTCTGCAGTGGGGCAGACCTGCACTTTCCAAGCCAAAGGCATTCTCCAAGCTGGGGAACTCCTATTGATTCTTCTAGAATGAGCTCAGATGTCAGCTCCTCTCTGATGTCCTCCTAATTTTCCCAACCACTGAGCATCCCCTCCTCTGTGCCCTTAAAATACCACATGTTTTCTTTTTTTAGAGCATCGTTCACCCTTGACTGAAATTGTCAGTTCGATTTCCCACCTCTTCCCCTAAACCGGTGTGCAATTTTTGTGTTCAGGGTGAATGTGTGTGATCAAACCCATGCACACCTATACAAAATAAAAGGTAGATCTTGTTTGCAAGGCAGGATTCTTGAAACAGTGTCTAAGAACAATTCCAAGTTCAGAAATGATGTTCCTCTCATATCTTTTTCCTTCAAACTAAGCTGCTTACTCCCCATAGCCAATCTTCCTTCCTAAAGGCAACACTTTATTTGTGAAAATGCTTAAAAAAAAAAAAAAACGGGGATATTGGCATTATTTTAGAGAGACTTTCTAAAGAACCATAACAAGTCTATTTGAATCTTTTATTTGGTATTAACTAGATATTTTATCCTAAGTGAACAGGGAGTTTCTGGTTCACTAGTCTTTATTGCTTTCTTGAATGCATTTCAACTTTTCCATATAATCCTCAATCCTTTTTCACTTCAAATGTTAACTCCTTCGCTGTATGCCTCGTCACTCCTCCTGTTAATGTCCCTGAATATTCACTGTTGGATTGTCATCTTGAATATGGGTATGCTTTGAACTCATGATGAATTTTCCCTTTCAAATAGGACTGTAAGAACTGGAGTATTTCATCCTGTTTTACTCTTAGCCAAAATACTTGTTCCAGGATATCTTTCTGGTTGATTCTGAATGACTGAGGGAGCCCTGTTCTGTAGCATTGGGATCCATTTTAGGTGTCTGTTTGGAGGAATTCTCCTCTCTGATCAATCCTATCATAAATAAGTAAATGTTCTTGATGTCCCTTTTGAATTCCTGCAGAAGGACACAGAAAATGTTCACAATTTTCTTCTTGCGTATTTACTTATTTGAGAGAGAGAGTGAGCATTAGGGGACAGGGAGAGGGAGAGAGAGAATCCCAAGCAGGCTCCATGCTCAGCACGGAGCCCGATGCAGGGCTCGATCCCACGACCCTGAGATCATGACCTGAGCTGAAATCAAGAATTGGACACTTAACTGACTGAGCCACCCAGGCACCCCAAGGTCGTCTTAACTCTTTCTTGGCTTACTTTTTTCCACATATTCACACTTCTTCCCCAATCTCATCTTGTTACACATTCTCTGCTTCAACCACAAAGAATTTATCTGAACCTGTCTTTGTATGTTCACATATCCTGTCTGTTCTGAAAGTAATGACCTTTCTACCCTCCTGCACCCAGCAAACACCCTTCAGCATTCAGAGGGAAACCTTACTGCACCACAAAGCCTGACTGCTCATAGCACTTTTTTCCTGCCCTGAGATAATCTGTTGAGATGTGAGTCTGTTCTTTGTTCTCTTTGTTCTAGAAAGTGCCAATAAATGAGGTATACTTTTTTTTCTCCATCCCAAGATGGCAGCTGAGACTTTCTCTTCTGAATTTTGGCTCCTAGCCTGCATGGAGGTGGGATCGAGGAGGACAGACATCCCTGACATTCCATCAAATGTGCTTTTGAGAAAACACTGGCTTAAATCTCTTTGAGCAGAGCAACATCTTGTAGAAGTTAGCCAGGGAGACTTTATGCAAAGGACTACAGAGGTGGGAAAGGATGGTCCTAATCACTGAAATATCTGGGTAGGGCTGTGGTAAGGTAAGCCTGGTTTGGGAATGTCAGAGGGGGAAGGAAACAAGTATCAGAAGATGGGCCAACTTTACATTGGAATACAGGCAGAGGGAAGCCAGGTGGGAAGACAGAAAACAGAATTGAAGATGGAAGAAATGGACAGGCCCAGATCCACCTGTCGAGTCTCTAAAGTCTGAGTCAAAATATAGGTCTGTTCAGTGATGTAGTTTCTCTAGATCTGAAAAGTGATAGCATTTCTCTAGATCTGTTCAGTGATGTGGTTTCTCTAGATCTGAAAAGTGATAGCGTTTCTCTAGATCTGTTCGGTACTGAGTTTCTCTGCATCTGAAAAGTGATAGCCTTTTCTAGATCTGTTCGGTGATGTAATTTCTTTAGATCTGAAAGTGATACAGTTTCTCTAGATCTGTTCAGTGATGTAGTTTCTCTAGATCTGAAAAGCAAAGGGTCAGAAATTTTCCATTTTCTGGGCATTTCAGCTGTGCCCAGCACAGTGTTAAATAATTTCACCACATTATTTCACTGAATCACCAAGTGATGCCATAAAGGATGTATCATTGCCCACGTTTCCCAGAAAGGGATGCCAAGACCCAGATATGGCGTTAAAGAATCGATATCGGAGTTCACTACTAGTGTGTCTGACTGTGATGACATTCTTTCTAGTCTAACAGGTGACCTATTCTTTTGAAGCCAGGGCTCTGGGCCTTTCATCTGGCCATACATGGGCACCGTCCTAATGGGGCCATGCTCTACCTCACTCCAGAAGAAAGAACCCAGAGAAAATGAAGCCCATCTCACTTTGGTGCCTCCAAATGGTGTTCTCCAAGCCTACTCCAGTCTCAACCCCCAACGAGACTCCCTCATTATCAAGGAAGGCAGTGGAGGAGTTAGAAACGTAACTGTGACCCAGGGAGTTTTCGGAGCCCTTCTGCTTCTCTCAGCCATTTGTTGCTCCCTACAATGGGCAGTAAAGGCTCATCGGCGCTCATCGGCACTCAGCGGCAGAAGACTTCCATCTCCCTTGTGAGGCTCAGTCTTTGACTAACCTTGTTGAGCCTCTTATGTCATCATTATTGCTTTCGTTTATAGCCCCCGCTGGAACTTAAGAATCCTTGTCAGAATCAGTCCAGTCAGAGGGTTCCAGAGGGGACCATTGGAGTTTTATGGAGACTTTCCCATCTGCTAAATAACCTTGAGAAGGGAGTTTCGTTATTGACTTCCTGACTCATTGCTCCACCTCCCCTGCTTGGGAGTTGATGTTCTCTGACATGAACTACCTCCTGAGGCTCTAGCACCATTGTTGACATAAAGCCTTCACTTAATGATGAAATGAATTGACTTGGAGTTTCTGAATGACTGTTACTTTGTCACATCCATATGTCTAAGTTGGGAGTGTGTGCCCCCCAACTCTACCTATGATGTGCCTGCCCCTCTTTTCCCTTAAATGCACACACGTGGATGACATCCACATTGCCTTCTTTTAAGTGTTTGAGAAATAGGCTCCAAAGCTAGTTCTTAAGTCCCTCATCATCCAGTAAGCTCCTCTTGATTACTCTGTGAATCACTATTGTTTAAGGACGCCATACCTTAAAAAAATAAATTGATGAAAGTGTAGATTTAAAGACTTTTCCAGGATTTATCTTATTCTATAGGTGATACTGGAAGTAAAATTATAAGTCTAAATCTTCACCCTCTTAGGGATCACTCCGGAACTTGTGAGTGTAAGAACACCTGGCCATCAACCCACCATTTCCAACCATAAGTGTCAGAGTTGCAAGAAATCTGGGTTTATGAGGAGTGGTTGCAGGCAACCAAAGGGATCATTAATTTTAGCAGGACAGGATACACGTGACATTCGGCAACACTGTGCTGGCATAGAATGACACTGTGAACAAAGGTGAATATCAAGAATGTTGCAAAATTTCTGTCATAGCAGACACGATGATGATGCTTTTCATAAATTAGGCCATTTATTTCTCACAACATCTCCACGAATGGGTATCTGATACCCATTTTACAGATGCCAAGACTGAATCTCATACAGTTTTGCATGTCTTTGATTTTTTTTAGAACCAGAATTCTTACTTTCTAGATGCCAGGAGGGTGGCTTGAGTTCAACCCTTAGTTCCCTAGGATTCAAGCTTGTTGAGACTATGTTGAGTAGTGATTCTACTATTCAGGCTGTCTTATGATCTTGATATTAGCCCAGAGAGCCCAAAGTACATGTGTCCTAGAACCAACAGGCCTGGATTTGAATCCTGGCTCTTCCTTTTCGGTGTGACTCCCTTAGTCTAAAGAATGAGAACGATAGTGGTTAGTTTCTGAAGTTTTATGGAGAATTAAAGTGCACTAATATTGTAACATAGACACTCAATATATGTTGGACTCCTTTCTCACAGCTTAGTGTCGAATGTCCATTGCCTCTTATATAGCAAATTGTCTCACCCATCACCCTCTGAACTTCCACAGACATTTGTCCATCCTATTGTATAAAACCTGGCATTTTCTCCCTCACATAATGCATAAAAGTGGGCTTAGTGCCATGCATATCGTAGGAACTCATCACTGAATGTGTTGGTCAGGGTTCTCTAGGGAAACAGAACCATAGGAGAGATATACACGCAGTGAGAAACACACAGAGAGGAAGATGAACCATAAGGAATTGGCTCACATGATGATGGAGGCTGACAAGTCTGGAGATCTGCAGGGTGAGTCAGCAAGCTGGAGACCCAAGAGAGCCAATGTGTTTTCTAGCCCAAGCAATAGAAGGCTGAAGACCCAGGAAAAGCTAATGTTTCAGGCTGAGTCTGAAAGCTGGACAGACTGTTGTCCCAGCTCAGTCAGGCAGGCAGCTGGACTTCCCCCTTATTCGCAGGAGGGTCGGCCCGTTTGTTCTGTTCAGGTCTTCAACTGGTTAGATGAGGCCCACCCATACTAGGGAGAGGAATCTGCTTTACTTGGTCTTTTGATCTAAATGTTAATCTCATCCAGAACACTCTCACAGGAACATTCAGAATAATCTTTGGCCAACTATCTGGGCACCCCGGGCCCAAGTCAAGTCAATATAAACCTAACCGTCACCCTGAGTAAGTGAACTTCTGCAAACTGGACCCCCATGGCCCCTTCTCGAAAAGCCGGCCTGAGGTTCCTGGGTAGCTCAGTCCATTGAGTGTCAGACTCCTGATTTTGGTCAGGTCGTGGTCTCAGGATCCCGAGATTGAGCCCCACATCAGCTTCCGCACTCAGCGTGGAATCTGCTTCTCCCTCTCCCTCTGCTTCTCCTCCTGCTCATGCTGTCTCTTTCTGTCTCTCTTGCTCTCTCTCTCTCTCAGATAGATAGATAGATAGATAGATAGATAGATAAAATCTTTAAAAGCAGGCCTATCTTTTTCCTACTTGTGTGTTTCTCAGGCCTTGATTGCTCCTAGCTGCACCCAACACAATTTCTTCAGCTGTTACTTAGCACACAGGTGTTAAAGATCTTATTGGCACCATGGGGTTACTCCTACAGAGTGTCAGGAGCCTCTGGTTCCCTTTGGTTCCCCAGCCAGCCCCGCTTCACCTGCTGCGGGTTCCTCCTCTGGTTCCAAGCCTGGGCATCTGACCCATGCTCCTTCTCTTTCCCTCTTTTTAGGGAGCCTCCAAACCCCATACATTTGCTGCTCAATATTTTCTTCAAAGTGATCAGGATGTTCAGGTTGCAGCTCAGTATGAATATGGGAGGATTTTCAAGTTTCAACAATCTGAGGACCCCATCTCCCTCCATCCTACCCTCCCACTTCATGTGATTCCATAGCATTCTGTAGACTGTGCCTTTCCATAAGGGTTTAGTAAGAAGCGCTAGCAGATCACCTCCCCAGTGAAGTAGCTTCGAAGGAGTTCCTGATGTTTATAAAGCTGAAAGACAAAGTAAATATGGTAATAGAAAAAAATAAACAGCATGTTGTAAGTCAGGGTTTCTCAGCCTTGGCCTGATTGACATGGGGAACTGGATAATTCTCTGTCCTGGGGGCCATCCTATACACCATAGGATGTTTGGTGGCATCCCTCATCTCTACCCACTTCATGCCAGTAGCACCCATCTCCCCGGCTGTGATGATCGAAAACCCCTCAGATATAACCCTGGAAGACAACGGTTGCCCCAAGAGAGAGAGCCTCTGCTTTATGATGTAGGTAAATAGCAGAATCCATATTTGAGCTCCCTTATTTCATTCTAGAGCCAAAAATTGTGTATCACCGTGGTGCTGATTACTGATTCGGGATTGTTACAAATTCAAATTCCTCTCCCTTCCACTTGCAACCCACAAATAGCACGGACCCCTCCCACCCCATTCAGACGACCAAAACCGTCTCGAGACATTACCAGCTGTCCCCTGGGGTAGAGGTAGGGAAGCAGCATTGCCCCTTGTTGCAACCACTGCTGTAGAGAATACGAAAAGCCCCGCTTCTGGTCTCGGGGTGACTGTGGGCGAGCCTCCTGCAGGCCACCGGATCACCTGATCGGGAGAGGGCACACGGTATCACCTGACATATGAGGTATGTCAGATAATACCTCATATGTTACCCTCACAAGTATCAGAAAGAACTTTGAGATTCTGGCACGGTCACCACAGCCCCTAGGTCACCGGGCTAAGAAACAGCGGGGCCGAGCTTGGCAGCGCACTCTGCTGGGACTTCTCTTCTGGATCCTGGAGAAGCCAGAATTAGAAGGCGAAGTGAAGCACCAAAGAAAGAAAGGAAGAGAGTGGATGCAGGGGTGGGCATGGAACAGGGGCTGCTCATCCAAGCGCATTGTCCCTGGGCAAGGCAGCAAAGGGGAAGAGGCACATCTGTTTTGTTGTGCTGAGTAGTGGTCGCAGTAAATCGTTGTATATTTTTAAGGCGATCCCCAGGGCACCAGGTGTGGCTGTTAAATCAAGAACAACAATTCCTCGTGGATTCTGAGTCCGTCCAAGATCAGCAGAGTCTCAGTACCCACTGAGTCAGGTGTGTGCTGGGTTATCCCAGCGTTGCCAAGCCACAGAAAGCAGAGGCTGCTTTCCCCGTCTGCCTCCTCATCACCGATTTTATGGAATCAACCACAGTGACGAATGGCCCCGCATTTGGTTGGCTGTCCCAGCTCTGGTCACAGCTGAAACTCCCTGCCGCTGTTGACATATGTGCCGTCTGAGAGCTCGAGTGCGATCGGCCATCTGTCCAGGAGGCCAGAGCCGTCCTCAGCACTGAAATTAGTAATTGCAGGAGCCAGCTCCTCTCCAACAGGCACCTGGAACCACGGGCCCACAGACGTGGCCTCACCAGCCACCACATGGCTCTGGGACAGTCCCCAGTTCAACAGCAGAGAGAGGAGCTCGCAGCCATCACCTCCTTGGGAACCTGGGAGCAGTGGCCGAGGGGCAGGGGGGATGTTTGATGGATTCGGTTTGATTTGGGTTTGAGTCTCGGCTCTGCCTGCCCCAGGATGCACGATTTTGAACACGTTCCTTTTCCTAGAGAACAAGTTACTTTCCCTAGAGACTCAGTTTCTGCAGCGGGAAAATGACCTCAGCCGCTTTCCTTCTTCCTTCTCACACCACTGTGGGAATAACTGGCATGAAAATTGGCTTGGCCAATTGGAGAGTGGTCTGTGGGGTGAGGACTGTTTCCTCGGTGCAGTCGGCCACAGCCCGTGCACAACATGGGTTTTATTATTTACGGAGAAGAATGAGTGGGGAGAACCAGATATTACGGCTCAAGCTCATTTTAGGAGAGAAGCAAAAAAAAAAAAAAAAAAAAAGCATTAATTACCAGCCTCAGAAATGTTCAGAGAGACAAATGTGAGAAAGAGTCCCATGAATAGCCTTTACTTTTAATTGAAAATATAACCTGTTATCAAGGAAAATTTAAACGGAATGAAGGAATACATGATAATAAATCTGTCCCCTTCTCCCTCCTCAGATTACAGTCTCTTCCTCTCACAGGAAGTTGGTTTGGCTACTGTCTTCTGTGTCCTTCAGGCAACAGTCACTGTAAAGACAAGGGGAACACTTTAGGAAAAGAATCTTCACTCCGCTTTTGATCACTGAATGTATCTTGCTCCACAGCTGTATCTGTCTCCTCCTTTGCCTGGCTGTGTGATATTCCACCAAATGGACACACCATCACTGAACCAGTTTCTTCTTTTGGGGTGACAAATATTTTGCCAGGATAAACAACACTACAAAACAAACACATTGCAGAAATCATTCTTTGTGCACATGGAGGTCAGTCCTTAGAGTCGGGTTTGTGAGTCGTGAGATCAGTCCGTTTACTTTGACTTGCCAAACCAGGCAGCCCTTCCCCCAGCAATGCATATATGCACCTGTTTGCACCCCGGAGCAGCCAGATGATGCACTCACAGACCTCAGTTTCCCCTTTGAATACATGTGTGTGCTTTTCTTTATTTCATTTATTTTATTTACCTCTTGGGGTGGATGATGTTGGGGGAAATGAACCGTGAAACCCAGTGTCTGAAAGAGCAACTGTGAACTGCAGCTATTCAGGGGCTGCAGAGATGCGGTTCCCATCCAAACGTACCCCTGCAACCACGTCCACCAGAAGCCTCTGAAGACAGCCGCCTCGTGTGGAGGCCTCCTGCATTTTCACTTTTGTGAATAATCCATGGGGGTGGGGGGTGGTTAGCTTAGTTCCCTTCCTGGAGAGTGGAGGACAGAAGAAGGAGCAGACAATGGGGCCGCTTTGGCTCACGTACCTAAGGAGTCCGTGCCCTGACATTACCGAGAAATAACCCAGAAGTCCATCACCAGCCTCCCAGAAAGCCCACTTGAGCCGAGGGGTGAAGCTGTTCACTACAGATGCTCGACTGAAAACGAAATAGTGAACTCTTGGAAGGTAATTTATCCGCCCCTCGCTGCCTGCCTTCCCTGTACACAGGCAATCCTGCGTTTGCCACAAGCAGAGAAGAAAGGGAAGAGAGGTAGCAATGCCTTCGAGGCTGCCCCAGGTCAACTTTATCAAAATGATAAAATGTTTTGGGTCCCGGTGGCCCCCTGGGCCGGCTCCGGGTTGGGCTTCCGGAGGCATGAAAGGGTGAAGGAGGTGAGCACACCGTTCTTCCTGCCGCACCCCAGTGGCATTGCCTGTGTCGCTGCTGATAGCAGTTTTATCAAGATAAATCTAGTACTACTCAGGAAGGATATTAATAAATTATCTAGTAATGAAAAATGTGAGAGGAACCATACTCTTACATCAGGCTTGTGATGATTACTTTGATAGATGCACTGGCAAGATTTCCTCGACAAGGCAGAAATGAGAAACATGACACATGGACCTTTAAGGGTGACCTCAGAGGAAAACAGAAGTTGCTGAATGATACAGAAGCAGAATAGGGAAAGCCAGGGCTCCGAGGCACTGCCTGTCATCTGCCAGATGGATGGGCTCCACTGATGGTCTGATCATTGAGTTTAGTGTCAGATGCAAAAAGGGGAGGATGGAAAAGGGAAGGAGGGGAGCGGACACAAGTCTGCTTTCGAGTCTCTGTCTCAAAAGCATGGGGGTCTGGATTGCCGTCAATGGGGCCTGGGGTCTTAGCTCTTCCTGGCAAATCACGGAAACCTCCGGAGCCTCAGCCTCCTTATCTGTAAATGAAGAGTATAGACACAAGCACTAAAATTGCAGGTTGTGGGGGGATTGCAGACAGTCACATCGGGAAAGTTCTTGGAACCAGTAGGTACTCACTGAATGGCCATCTACTCCCTGAGAGGAGTAGGGTCCCCTGCACGAGATGATGCCTGTGGCTGTGATCGCCATGGTGGAAGCAGGACCCAGGAGGAGGGTGTTAAACATGTTCTGTTGACCTTTCTGGACAAGAGGTACTGAGTTCCTGGTGCTCTGTTAGATTCTGGTGGTGCTAGCTGAAATCAGGCCGGGCTTTACCCCAAATGGATCACAGAGTCTAGCGTGGGAGACAAGTTTGTACACAAGGAATCAAAATAAAGTATGCTGAGCGCTCTGAGAAGGGTGAGCATGTGGGAACTTACAGGGTGGTCTCTTCAATCAGACTTCAGGAGGGGAACGTGAAATGGAATTTTGCAGGATAAAAAGCAATCAGTGCGGTGATGAAGGGAAATGTTGAAGGGGTTGCTTTTCGAATGAGTCGAAAAGTCCGGGGACTTGCCTGTGATTTGGCACAACTGCAATGTGGGATGGAAATTGAAGAGTAGCGAAAGTAGCTGGAGAGGTAAGCTTGGGGCGGATTCTTCCGAGTTACTTTGTGAACATGCATGGAGCGTGAGGAATCGCTGGCTTGTTAGCACCTGCTTCTCCCCTCTTTCAGCAACTGTTTCTCGATTCACTTTTGGAGAGGTGCCTTCGCAGCGTCGCCACCAATCTGTGAGCTGCAGGGCTGCACAGAGGAGGCTGGGGGCAGGGCGGGGGGCAGCCACTCCCTGAAGGCGAGGGGGCGCAGGGACCAACACGCATCTTCAGGAGCTCGAAAGCCGCTCTGTCAGAAGGTGTTGGAGCTCGTGATTGGGTAGATAGGATAACATGTGGGAGGAACTGGAGGATGCCCTTCCTTCCCTGCCCACCCTGGTCCCACCTCCCGTCTACTCTTCCCTCCCTCCATTCCGTGTCCCCGTCCAGCACCTCTCCTCTGCCTCCTCTGCCCTTCCTGCTCCTCCCCGACCCCTTGCTGCTTTGGGTACCCCATGTTCTGTGAATACACCTGCCACTGCCGCGTCCACTGAGGTCAGCGTTTGGTGACACCAGCAGGGGGAGAAATGGATGGACACAACACTCCCACTCTCTGCCTGGTCCAGCCTTTCCCCACTCTCTCCAGTGAAGCACAATGTCAAACCGAGTGGACCATTAGAGACCAGATACCTTAGGGCTTCTCGGGTGGGAGTCAAAGTGCCAGGCAGATACAGGATGCATCCTCACACAGACTCTTACAAATCATGAGAGAACCCCCAGTGCGTCCACCTCACAGCCCTTCCTACCCCAGGTGCCTACATATGTCTTCCTTCTCAGTCTGGTCATTGACCCTGTCGCATAGGGTCAAGAAATACCGAAATCTAAAATATCGGTTCTTCAGAGAGAGTCAAGAAGAGATATGGAGAGAGAGGGAGATTGGAAGAGAGAAGGAAGCTGGGGGAAGGAAAAGAGTTTTTTTTTTTTTTTAATTGGCTCATACGCATCTCCTTAAACCACACTTAACCTCCAAATAAAGACACTATCAAAGTTATATTTCTTCCGTGCACAGAACAACGATCCTGTCCACAACTGAAAGAGCACTAACTCTTTCTCCAGAAGAGGAGGCAAAGTCCTTAGGTGGTGTTCGCTCTCCTCCTTGATGAGCTGTAATTTTAGAGCTCTAATAAAAAGTTAACAATATTCAAACGCCATGATACAAAATTAGGATGTCTTATTATATAATAAGGAAATCAGAGAGGGAAGGGAAGAAAACAAAGATTTTGCTTAAAAATAGACAGAAATACATAGATACAAATATACATATAAACATATGCATAACAAAATATGGAATACGTACTCAAAACAATTCTAGTCCTTATTATCTCTTTCTGTTTTACAGGTTAGGAAATGGGCTCACATAATAAGCTATAGAGCTGAGATTTGAATTTGACTCTTTGTGACCCCAAAACCCTTTCCATCATAAGAAAGAGGAGAGAGGGGAAGGTGGGATGTACATAAGATTCTCTCCAGTATTTTAAAAACAATGACATGTAGGGCAGCTTGCACCACTCACGAGAGTTCCCTAACTGCATCCAGTGATATTCTGCCAGAAGCATGCAGTCAACATAATGGCGGCATTTACACTACAGAAATTGGCAGATATTGCCAATAAGGCCTTTGTGTGTGTGTGTCACCCATTTGTGGAACATTAGCTGCACATCAGTGATACTGTTTCTGGGGTTTTTTGTTGGTTGTTGTTTTTTGTTTTGTTTTTTTTCACCCCCAGCACCTAGAACGGTGCCTTGTACATAGCAAGTGTTTACCAAATGTGGACTTAATTAATTTGGCTAAGCTTAATATCTCCACTGTACAGCTGGGAGAGCTGAAGCTCAGAGAGGTTGTCATGTGCTTACGGTTGCCCAGCTCATAACCTACAGAGCCAAGATGTAAATCCCGTTCACTGTGATTTCAGCCCTAAGCTCTGTACTGCCACGCAGAGAAAGGGGACCCAGCTGTAGAGATTCACTCAGACATTTCGACCATCCATCCAGGACTCTGACAGGGTGTCACTACAAGGGAAACCCAGGGTGGCCTGAGAGCCACGGGTCCCAAAGAGGCCAGCTTGCTCCATAACCATCATTGGCACGTTTCCCTCCACGCTGTGTGTTCGACAAAAATAAAAATAAATTCTCTCTCAGCCCACAACTACCTAATTAGGCCGTACTCAAATATCTCCAGACTTCAAAAAGACAGTGGAAGCAGATTAAAGCCATGCACAGCCAACAAGAAGGGGTAGGGTAGCCATTGGCAATATTCCCTCCTTGTTCAGTACCCACGTCTGGCCCCGAATCTCTATTATTCTTCCAGGAGGTCGGTCATGATTAAAGGGTTCCTTCAGCAGCTGGGGCTCAGTGATAAGGGCTTTCTGTTTAGACCTTCCTTAACTACAAAAAGAACATAAATCATAATTTTGGATTGACTTAGTTTCTATATTTTATTTTATAGGGGATTTTGGGGGGGTGGGGACAAAGTAGGCTTGGAAAATTGGGTTTGATGAAAGAAGCATGTGCATTAATTTGGTTGGTGAGTTTTTCGTGGGGGGCTCAATTATATCGTATGATTAAGGAGTCCCTCTGATTTTTGAGACGCACCAGCCAACCTGCAGGGAAGGCACTGGGTATTTATTAAGCCCTACTGTGTGCCAGGCATGGTGCAACATGCCCTATCAATTATCTCTTATTCACATAAACAAGCTGTAAAGTTGATGTTACCAACCCTATTTTGTAGAGAAGAAGCTGAGCCCTGGCAGAGGTCAGCACCATGGACAGGTCACATAGCTCCTGAGGGTTGGAACTTGAAGAGCAAGTGTGTTCCAAATCCGCATCTCACCGTATTTCATTTCATTTCAAGAAAAAGGTCTGCAGCACCTCAGCCTGAGCCAAGGGTTCCCTGAGGCAGAATCTGAAGGGATTTTGCCCCCCTTCCCGCCAGGGGATATTTGGCAATGTCTGGAGACATTTGGGTTGTCACACCTGTGAGGGGAGTTGCTACCTGCATCTAGTGGGCGGAGACCAGGCAGGCTGCTCAACACTCTACAAGGCAAAGGGCAGCCCCCCTCCACAAAGAATTACCCAGTCCCAAAAGGTCAACTGTGTCTGGGTTGACAAATCCTGGTCTACAGTGACCACATGTCTTTCTCTTCCCAGAAAGAATCTCCCTGGAGAAGTGGGTGCTGAGCCAGAGAACCCAACCAAACCACGATGGTGAAATATCAGGCACTAACTGGAGAGATACTTGGGGATCTCAGAATCCTACCCCGGTCCACTCATAAACCTTTAAAACTGGTTTCCATATCTGTATTCTGCACCCACCCACCCACATCTCTTTCCCCGGTTACTAGTTGAAAATTCTTAGAAATCTTACAGTTTCATCAAAACTATTATACAGTATTCTCACTCAACTCGGACCTTGAAAATGCTTTGATTTGGGCTTCTTCACTTTTGTGAAGAGTTAAAATGAAGCTGTCTTAAAAACCAAAAAGAAAAACAAATCTTTAATGTTCATATTACCAAAATGTTAAAATCCAAAACAAATGGAGACCAGCCTTGAGAATTCCCTGAGCAGACAGAACCAGTGTAGTCATACAAACAAAGCTTAGCTTAGCTTATTTTGGAAGGCAAACTTGACCTGGGTCATTTCTTGCTCATGCCTCTGGAAATCATAAGCAAAACTTCAACTGTTTCCCAAGGTTGATATGAGGTAACCACTGACCAATTCCCTGCCATTTAAGAAAAGTCCAATATTATAACCAATCCCTGTGAAGAATAAACAGTCACTGTCTTCTCACTAAAGAAGCGGCTTTGTAACAGTGGACCCCTGAGTCTCATTCCACATTTTGGTTTGAGTGCTCCCAGTTGCAAACTGTCTTTTTGGTGTGTGCACAATAAACCTACACTAATTACTACTTCAGTGATTCATTGGTTTTACTTGTTATTTCTGAACTTCTGACAAAAGTAATATGTGTTGGTTGCTGAAAATTAAGAAAAATAGAGGCAAACAGAAGCAAATAAAATTCTGGGGCAAACCCACCACCCAGAAATAACTCTTTATAATATTTTGGGGATTGGACTTCTAGTTTTTATTTTCTATAAAAACACATACAAATGACGTTGTTTAAATAGACCCTGCAGTAATCCAGAAGGCATGTAAATTCTGGCAAATAATCACTATAACAATGATAAATAACAGCAACAATAGCAGAAATTGAAGCTAATACTTAAATAGTACAGATTTAATGCTAGATGCTGTCTAGTACCTTCATATGTATGAACTAGTTTAATCCTCTCCATAACCTTATCAGGTTGGTTGGCACTGTTACTGTTCCCATTTTCAAGGAGCCACACCTGGACAACACAAACCATCATCAGAAAGGACCAAGTAGCTGCATGGGGACGCACCTGACATCTGGATGATGATGCAGGGACCCCGCCACCTTTTTCTCGACTTCCCACTTGCCAATAACCAAAAGCTGTGCCAGTTTCCTGTGGCTGCCATAGCAAAGTCCCACAAACTGGGTGGCTTCGAATGAAGGAAATGTGTTCTCTGGAGTTCTGGAAGCCAGAAGTCACACTCCTCTAAGACTCAAGGGGAGAATCCATCCCTTGCCTCTTCCGGCTTCTGGCAGCTGTCCCCATCCCCTGGCTCCTGGCCACATTTCTCTCTCTCTCTCTCTCTCTTTCTCTCTGCTACATTTTCGTGTAGCCTTCTCCTCTGTGTCCTCCTCCAAAACTTCTCTCCACCCATCTCCGTTCTCGCATGTCTCCCTTCAGCTTCTCAACTTCCTTCCCTACCAAGTCCCGGAGCCAGCAAGCCCCACTCCATGTGTTCACTC
Organism: Neomonachus schauinslandi; assembly: GCF_002201575.2. NCBI lineage: Eukaryota > Metazoa > Chordata > Mammalia > Carnivora > Phocidae > Neomonachus > Neomonachus schauinslandi. The sequence continues at coordinate 143,765,955 of NC_058407.1, forward strand.
TCGTGATCCACATCTTCTCTACGGCTGTGTTTGGATCTTCACAGTCTTCGAAGGGTGGCTCTTCAAAGATGCAAACTCAGATTTCTCTTGCTAATTGGTTGCTACTCATAGCATAACTAAAGGCTCTTTCACTTTCCAGAGTGGAGATGGGGAACAATGACTGGGGAGTGCAAAGGGAAGCAGAGAAATCTGGCAAAAGAGGGGGAAAAAAAAACCAATTCTTATTTTCCTACTGATTAACTCAAGTGGCCAAGGGGAAATTCATTAAACCAGCTCAGCACCCCTTGTGGGGATCCTGCTATCCCCAATATTCCCTTTAACACCACCAGAGGGAAAGAAAGAATTCTCAGGGAGGAGAGAAATTACATGTTGAAATTGGAGAGCCTTTTAGGAAAAAAAAAATCTCTACCGTAGGGTTTCCTAATCTCTCTTCAGAACTCAGGGGCGATGGACAGACAAGGAATTTCTTGCTTTCTGAAGTCACTGTGATGTGCCCTTTTATTCAGGAAAGCAAAAGCAGGACCATAAACAATCCTTCCGAGGGGTGACTTAGGCAGTCTTGTTTGGGGGGGTCTGCTCAGGCTCATTGACCTAGCAGGGCAGGGCAGGAAATCATATAACAAAACAGAAATATTGAGAAAATGGTGAGTCTGGAGCAAATGGAGACGTAATTTTGTTCCATGGCACACACTCTTGAGTTCCACTTTATGGCAAAACAGGCCCCGTCTCCAACCTCAGTCAAATAGTTTGTACATACAACATATATCTTTGTGCTTCGAACATGAGAACATATTCATATTCTCAACTGGTATTAAGTTTACAGTGTTGCAGGTTTCATTTGCATAATAAAATGCTATACGAGAAGAGATGAGGGTTAATCAAAGGGTTTTATCACTCTTTTTAATTATCTTCATTATGCCGGAGCAAGATGTAAATTTTAATTCTACCTTGTTAGCTAGCAGATTCCACCAAACTTTGGATATCCTAATCATCTGTCATTTTAAATAGGCACAGATGCCAGTGATTTCAGCAAACTGAATGCCCTAAATATTGTAAGCTTTATTAATCTGATTGTTGTGTCATTTAATATGATTTAGCAATTATTAATGTTAAACAGAAGATCACCATGCCCACCCCAGATGGAAGCCCTTGTGAACCTCAAGTGTGTCCCCCTTGCTTTTCCTCCCCTATCCTACTCTTTAACCCACACTTAGAGTTCTTCCCTGTTCACACAGCATTTTCCCCCTCTCTTTCTCCATCAATTCTGTAGACAGAGCTTGCAATTCAGGTACAGTTATTTTTCAGTGACCCACAAACTGTCTAGGTTTTTAAAAGGTTGCAGTAATGTGTTCTTAGTCCCACAGACATGAGAAAGATCTTTAAGGGATCGGCAGTGGTGGGGGAAAGGTTGGGGGATGTCTATGACGATGTTGGGTTTCTCTGCTAAACTCATCGTAGAGAGAAGCCAAAAGAAGTCTTCATCCCACCTGAGTGATCAAAGGCAGAGTCTGCAGGTCATATTTCATTGGGTACACTGCTGAGGACTACACACCAGAGGCAACCTTCGCTGAGCTCTGGGAGATAAGCAGGAATGGACAAAGAGGTAACTGCCCTTGTCTGCTGCTTCTTGAGTACTGAGCTGGTGGCAGGTGGGACATGAAGCCAGAATCAGAGGCTAGATCCTGACTGGTCAATGGATTCACTGAAATAGATGTTCTTTAAGGGCTTCAGATGGAGTTTTAGAAGGTGTGAAAGGTGGTGTTATGGACTGAATGTTCGTGTGCCCCCCCAAATTCAGATGTTGAAACCCTACCTCCCCAATGTGACAGCTTTAGGGTGGTTGGCAGGAAATTAGGATTGGCTGAGGTCATGAGGGCGGAGCCCCCAGGAATGCGATTAGTGCCAGTTTAAGAATCAGAGAGCGCTTGCTTCTTCTCTCTGCTCTCCACCATGTGAAGATACAGTAAGAAGTCGCCCATGTGCAGCCCAGAACCCAACCCTGTTGGCAGCCTCCAGAACTGTGAGAAATAAATTTCTGTCGTTTATAAGCCACTCAGTCTAAGGCATTTTTGTTATAGTAGCCAGATGGTGTGCTCTAAATTAATCATGGGATTTATATCGGAGCCATAGAATCCCAGCTTTGATGTCCCACTAGCTGTGCCACAGTGAGCAAGTCACTTAGCTTCCCTGAGCCTCAGTTTCCTCAAATGTAGAAGTAAGATGGATCATGATATCCATCATGAGTTCTAAATGTCATCAGGCATGGATTCTACCATAGAGTAGAATACCACTCAGTTATGGTAGAGTGAATATTATGATTTATAGCAAGAAATAGATACTTAATCTCAGTCCCCATTTCTGGCACAGAGCTCTTAAAACCCTTAGAATTTCCAGTGCTGAGACATAAATGTGTCTCTTGTTATGTTAATGAGATGACTTTTGGACCCACCCCCCCCCCCCACTACGGAGGAGGGTTGGGCTGGTTGCCAGGGGAACCACCCACATCAGAGCTGAACTTCCAGTCCTACCTCACTGACCTCAGGGAGGTAAGAGGGGCTGGATGTTGAAACAGTTGCCAATGGCCAATGATTCAGTCAATCCGTCTACACGCCCTATCTTGTCTGTCTGCCTATATAATGAAGCCTCACCCAAACAGATAAGGTTCTGAGGAGTAATAGGTGCCTATGCACTGGGTCTCGTCTCTTCTCTTCTCTTCTCTTCTCTTCTCTTCTCTTCTCTTCTCTTCTCTTCTCTTCTCTTCTCTTCTCTTCTCTTCTCTTCTCCTCTCCCCTCTCCCCTCCTCTCCCTCTCCCCTCTCCCTTCCTCTTCCTCTCCCCTCTCCCCTCCTCTCCCTCTCCCCTCTCCCTTCCCCCTCTCAATACCCCTAATATTAGAATGTAATCTCCCCCTCCCCTCCCTCTCCCTCCCCCCCTCAATAACCCTAGGCTTCCTTTTCTGTGTAGAGTAGTTAACCTCAGCACTCCCTCCCAGCTAGAAAACAACTGGTGAAGCTATCCTATCACAGGCTTGATCCAACCAGTGAATACGTTGTCTGCAGGCCATTTTGGATGGCAGCTTTCCAGCTCTGTAGAAACTATAAAACTGACCCATTCTAAGAAATTGTCATAATTGCTGGGATCAGGGATTCTTCTTTTTTTTTTTTTAAGATTTTATTTATTTATCTGACAGAGAGACAGAGAGAGAGCGCAAGTAGACAGAGGGGCAGGCAGAAGCAGGCTCTCCGCTGAGCAGGGAGCCCGATGCGGGGCTCAATCCCAGGACCCTGGGATCATGACCTGAGCCACCCGGGTGCCCCAGGATCAGGGTTTCTTGATCCACCTGTCACCTCACCACCAGAGCACCCATCTCTGAGCTCTCTTTTTAGATGATGCACCAAGGAATGGGATAAATGCCTGGTATCCTGTGGCAATGGTGCAAAAACAATTGCCCCATTAAAATTCAGACACTCTCTTACAGTTACCTTGAAAGGGGGCTTTTCTTTATTGCAGTATAAGGAATTCCTCTTGCAATAAGTGTCTTTTTAGTAAAAGTCAATAATGCGCTTTTTATAAAATAAAAGTGATTGCTAAAAAAAAAAGTGATAGTTAATTGTGTGTGTATAACTTTATTAGAGTTAAAAATAGGGTGCCTGGGTGGCTCAGACGGTTGAGCGTCTGCCTTCGGCTCAGGTCATGATCCCAGGGTCCTGGGATCGAGTCCCGCATCGGGCTCCCTGCTCCTTGGGAGCCTGCTTCTCCCTCTGCTTCTCTCTCTCTCTCATGAATAAATAAATAAACTCTTTAAAAAAAAATAAATAAATGTGAGGTGAAGAAATGGACCAGTTATTAAGACTAGAATGTAATCTCTTTGTAGGGATGTAGGAACCTGATGTCAGCACTGTCTAGTAGACCTTTCTGTGAGACTATTCCATACCTGTGCTCTCCAGTATGGTAGCTGCTAGCCATAAGGAGCTATGGAGTATTTGAAATGTGGCCAGTGGACCAGAAGAACTGTATTTGCAATTTTATTTAATTTGAACAAATACAAATTTAATTTGTATTAAAAAATTGTTTGTTAATATTCAGGAGATGGTAGGTCGTTCCCTATAACAGGCCAAGGAATATCTTAGGGAGGGGCAGAAAATAAGGGGAAGAAGGAGGGAACCAGGTCAAGGAGGAGAACTTTAAATGCTATGTTAAGAAGCTTGCAGTACTGGATCCTTAGGGTGATACCGTAATGGACATTTCCAAGCTTTCTGTTATTTTGTTTGGGCAGCCTGCACCTGAACCCCTTTGTATGTGTAGAAGATTCACCAACTGTGCACAGTGTACTTCGTAGCCACCACAGTCGGCCTCCTACCAAATGAACTGAAAGGAGAGCGTTATGGATTGAATTATGCACCCCCCACCCCCAGAAAGACATGTTGAAGTCCTAATGCCCAGTACTTCCAAATGTGGCTTTACTTTGCAGACATAGCATACATGAAGTCATTAGGGTGGTCCCTAACCCAAGATGATGGGTGAACTTGTAAGGGGGAAATTTGGACAGAGGCAGACATGAAGACAGGGAAGGTAAGATGGTTCCTTGCCATCTACTAGCCAGGAAACACCTGAGGCTACCGGAAGGTGGGAGAAAGACCTGAAACAGATCCTTCTCTGGTGCATTCAGTGTGAGTGTGGCCATGTGGACACCTTGATTTTGGACTTCTAGCCTCCAGAACTGTGAGACAATAAATTGCTCTTGTCCTAAGCCACCGAGTTTGTGGTTCTTTGTTACAGTGACTCCAGGAAATGAATACAGCCACGACTCACTTTCTCTGCCTCCCTTGCAGCTACAATTGGAGCCCATAACTGGAATTTAGCTCCTCAGGTACATCCACCCAGGATGCACCTGGGCAAAGGGGCACACAGTAACTGTGTGAGTGAGAACCGTGCCCACCTGAGCACCAGGTGCCCTCACAGGACTCCGGCCGTGGCATAAATTTGCTTGTGGTTCCAACTGTGTTGTCTTCCTTTGCTCCTGCCTGTTTCTTGAGGCTGGCAATTCTGTGAACTGAGAGTCTTCAGCAAATTCCATTGCTGCTAAAATCAGCATAGGATAGTTTCTTTTGCTCACAACTTATAACCTCGCTGATACAGATAAGGAGCCATGAAGGATGTAATCCATCTCTAAAGTGGTAAGTGGTGGACAAGGGCAAAGGATGGTCTATAAGTGGGGTATCAGGTGGCTCCAGGGAAGAGGGGAGAGCATCAGGCTCCAGATAGGCACGGAGAATATGGCAAGCATAGTGGTGCATAGGGTACGTAGCGTAAAATGTATGTGGTTGCGCACGTGTGTGTGCATGCACCCGTGTGTGTGAGGGTGGTGGATGTGCATGCACACTTGCACATTCTCAGCCACAGATCTTCCAGAAGGAGAGCAGCCACACGTGCCCAAGGCAGTGAACTTCGGTCGCCTGACGGCACTCACTAAACAGTGCGTTCAGGCTTCACAGGCGCCGAGCAGGACAAACGACAGTTTCCAAGTTTGAAAAATGAGCTGCTTCACTGGCCTGGTGCTAATGCCTTTTTCGAAGAAACTTACATCTTGAAAATGTCATGACACATTGCAATCACGGAGAACACAGCCACAGTAATTGGGAGTGTTTCCTCAAGAGCAGAGCATGTCGAAGAAGATACATGGCTCGCAGCATAATTTCCCGAAACAATGGTGGGGTGCAGGGAGTGGGTGTGCAGGAAAGCTGCCTTTGAAATAAATCCTGGCAGGAGCTCCAGCAGCTGAGACTTTTCCTGGGTGATGGAACTGCCTTAGGAGTCAGAAGGACGCAGTGTGGGTACTGGCTGGCTGCACATCAGTGGTGTGACTTTGGCCGTGCCTATAGATTGCTCTGTGACTCAGTTTCTTTACCTTGCAAATGAGAATAGTGTCCCATGTATTCTGGTGCTCATGGTATTGCTTCCTATGCCACCAGTTTCCCACAAGCTAAGAATCACCACAACTTAATGAGCATGTACTACTTGCCAGACATATACTAAGAACTATTCATGGATTAGTGGGCCTCAAACCCACAATCAATTGAGATGAGTACCATACTTATCACTATTTGGAGAAGGAAGAATTGAGGCACAGAGAAGATAAAGAGTTTTCCCAAGGCCATAAAGCTAGAATGTGGTAATGTCAGAATTCTAACTCAAGACAGTCCAGATCCGCCATCTGATTTGTCACCACCGCAATTCAGCTCTCTGGATGGGCACCAGAGTGTTGCAAAAAGTATGTGGTGCCGGCATATGTATCGTGTGTTAATATCAGCAACGTTGGGACCTCTTGAAAAAAGAAGGTGAAAAAACCAGAGTGGATTTGCTTCTCCTTGTGACATTTTAGGACGAACTGTGATCAAAGCAACAGGAGTGATAGTTCTACATCATTGAGTACCAGTGGGTATTCAGGAAATGGTGTCTGCTTATCCTCCCAGCAACTGAGGGAGTCAGGGAACATGTTTCCCATTTTACAGATGAGAGACTCAAGGCCCGGTGTCCCTAATGTCCTTGAGAGTATCCATCAAAACAAATGGCTCTGATGGGAAATTCAAATGGGCCGATTACAAAGGCTGTGCTCTTTCTTCTCTCATACGCTGGGAGAGACCAGTTCCCCTCAAAGGAACATCTGTTTAAAGTAGTTGAACCTTCGGGCTCCTGTCTCAGACAGGAGAAAGCACAAAGATGTTAACAAGATAATGTAAATATTAACATTCACTTGAAGAGGTTAAATTACTTGGAAGGTCTCATTTCTAAAGGCCACCTTACCTGGTCTGCATTCTCCAAAAGTGCTATAACCTTTTCCACAAGGAAATTAATGCAACCGATACTCACTTTGTAGAGATCTCAGGATTTCTGGGCTGTCATCTGGGAAACGAGGAGAAGGGAGAAAACAGGCTATTCATCATCTGCCCGTGGACATCTGGTCCTTTCGGGGCAGACCCTGGCATGCCTGTAGCCCAGGCGTTCTGCGTCCATTAGCAAGCCACTCAGGTGGGAGAGAGGTGTTTTGAAAGGATGAGGGCTTAGAATTCCAACCCTTAAATGGAAACACTGATTTATCAAGAAGAGAACACAATGGATGACTGAATCTGAGTCCTCCAGAAGTCCTGCTTTAAATAGTGGCCAAGTCTGATTTGTAATGCAATGATCAGTGCCTGTCCGGAAACATTAAAAATTGCAAGCATGCTCAGAAGCACGTGGGTTGGTTGTCTCTAGTATATTTCTGTGATGGCGGCAGCATTCGCCTCTCGAAGGCAGAGTGAAGGGTTGATAGAGACAAGATGGAAGATTGAAGCAGAGTGGATCTGCAGACACCTGTCTATGACTGTGGTATCCAATTATGGCATTTGCCAGTTGAATGACAATTGAACAAGTCTCTTCACTTCTCCTAGACCAGTTACCTCTCCTGTTAAGAGGCAGTAGTCATTCCTACATTGAGATCCTTGAAGGCATCAATGGTGTCTTCCTTATCTCAAACACAGTGTCTGGACATAGCAGGTGCTCAATTAACCAGTAGTAAACAATCAGAGTTGTTGTATTACAGGAAATAACTTACTTTATAAAAGCTCTCTCTTAATTCCTGGTACACACTCGGTGCTTAATAAGTAACTGTTTTCTCTTGCCCACCTTTAGCGTCTCATGTGTGTCTCTAAAAGCGCCACCCTAGGCTTTGCCTTTCATACTGTATGAATTCACTGGACACATTTTTGGCAGTTTAATAGGTATCTCAAATGCAATATGCGCCGTATTGAACCCCTGGTCCTCCTTCCAAAACTCCCTCTACCCCCAGCTTCCCCATCTCAAGGGATGGTGCCATCTTTCCATTTGCTAGAAACAAACAAAAAAACCCCACAAAACACAAAGCAAGCAAATTTTTAAATCTTTTGATATTTTATATATTGAACTATGTCATTTGTTAGATAAGTAATCGTGACCCATATTTTTTATTGCAAATTGCGTGTTTTATCAATATAAAGTGATTCTTGTTGCGCTTCATGAATTTTGCTTTGTATCTTACCTTACGTAAAAACAGAATTTTCAACTCTGTCTTTTTGTTTGTTCTTTCTGGATAAAGCTTTGCTTGTCTTATTGATTTTCACTATTCATGTCATTTTCATTTGCATTTAGTAGGATTTGATTTCTTTAAATCTCTTTTTTTTTTTCTCTCAGTATGAGCATCCTTGTGTTCTTTTAATAGGAGAGTTTAGATGACAGACACTTATTGTCTTACCTGATATCTTTCCTCTTACATGTTTCTTCTTGTCTTTTGCTTTCCATCTGCTTTTTGCTGTAGTTTTGTTTTTAGTGCTTCCTTAAGATTTCATTTTTCTGATCTTTCCCATATGGATTATGTTTGGTTACCATGTGTGATATTGTGATTTATAATAGGAAATATATATTTGGTCTTGGTCCTGTTTCTGGCAGGGAACTCCTTAAACCCCTGGAATTTCTTTAAAAAGGAGAGTGATCTCTAGGTGCCTTTTGTTATGTAAACGAAGTGACTTTTAGGCCTCACCTAAGGAGGGCTGGGGGGTAGTTGCCAGGGAACCAAACAGGTGTTTAGAAGTTAAGAACTTTCCGTCCCACCCCGTGCCAGACCTGCAAGGGAAGGAAGAGGGGCTGAGAGTTGACCTCATCACCAATGGCCAGTGATTTGATCAATCATGCCTACGTCATGAAGCCTCCATAAAAACCCTAACTGAAGGGCTGGTGTTCAGAGAGCTTCTGGGTTGCTGAGCTCCTGGAAATTTGGGGGGGGACAGCCTCAGGTGAAAAGGCATGGAAGCTCCTCACCCTTTCCCCATGCCTTACCCCCTACATCTCTTCTGTCTGGCTGTTCCGGAATTACATATAAGCCAGTGATCTAGCAAGTAAAACGTTTCCCTTAGATGGGTGAGCCACTCCAGCAAATCAATCAAACCCAAGAAGGGGTCCTGGGAACTTCCAGTCTACAACCCCATTTTTCGGAAGCACAGGTGATGACCTGGCATTAGCATCTGAATGAGGGAGGGCAGTCTTGTAGGACTGAATCCTTAACCCGGAGGACAGGACATCTCCAGGTAAACAGTGTCAGAAGTGAGTTGAATTGTAGGACACCCAGATGGCTTCTGAGAATTGTTTGGTGTGAGAAAGTTCGGGTGGAATTAGTACCAGAACCTACTTATCATGTAACTTTTTCAGTAATCTGAAAATCATACATCTTATTGTTTTACTCTAATTGTTTTGGCTAATACTAACTTTCTGAAGAGCATCATTTAAATTACATTATGTGTGACTCATCTCCGCAACTCTATATATTTTAACTTCTTTATAGTCTGTCTTGCCCGATAGGGTATCCCTCTCAGGGGTCAGGTACTTAAACTTGTCCCCACTGTGGCACTGGCCCCAAGCAAAGAGCATGACACACAACACATTCTCAGTAAATGTTTGTAAGTAATAGAAGGTATTTCTTCATCAACTCTTCCTTTCTTCTCAGGCTTTGTAAATATGATCTGAGAGCCAAACCCAGATGGTTATTATTTGCATATGATACAGCTTTTCTTTTAAGAATTATTTTTGGCCTTTATGTACAATTTTGTGACCATACATACAATTATGCTACTCCCACTTACCAAACGCCACCCAAAATTTGACTACCTCTAGTTCTACTTTTAGACAAAGCAGGTGTTCCCCCTTTAAAGCCTAGTCTTAGAAAGCAGAGCCATCTCAGCCTCCAAAAGATCTATGAGGAAAGAGGTATGAGGTGAAACGGTATTAAGGTAATTCTGTGCTGAAGGGAGCGATATCCACCTATATCCTGAGTAGTTCAATGCAACAGATAGTAATTTTGCACCCATTCTGTGCTGGATTTCATACCAAGAGCAGGTTTAATATAGTTGAGTAAAACATTAATTCAAGAAATGGATGACCTGGGTCCCTACTCTGTGACAGGTGCCATGCTAAGTCTTAGGGACATAACCAATGACACAGATGCACTTCATGACATAAGATGGTCAAGGAGCCAACGGCACCTCACATCCAACTGCACATAAAATTGAGATCATGGTTCTCTTTCTTTTTTTAAAAAAAGATTTTATGTATTTATTTGAGAGAGCCAGAGAGAGCACAAGCGGGGGAAAGGGACAGAGGGAGAAGCAGACGCCCCCCTGAGCAGGGAGCCCGACATGGGGCTCAATCCCAGGACCCTGGGATCATGACCTGAGCCAAAGGCAGATGCTTAACCGACTGAGCCACCCAGGCACCCCTCCTTTTCTTTGTTTTAAAGCAGATTTGCTGTCAATGAAGCAAAAAATCATGGTCAGAAACAAGCTCCAGAAATTCCAGAAAGTCCCAAATGTCTTTTACTAAAAACTAGGAAAAGGATATTCTGAGCTGAGTGCTCAGGTACATCATCTTGAAAGACAAATTACCAGTTATCCAGTTAAATTTTAAACAGCATTATCTAAATGAAAAATATCAAAGTGTGAGATACCCCAGCAAGCTCCAATTTCCTGCCTGGATGCTAAGTAAGGAATAGACTGTTTAATATCATCTTGATAACATTTTTATAGGTTCATGTTGGCCCATCAGATTGCAATTTGTCACATGCTATCTAACAATTTTCTAATTCTTCATCATTTTACAGTGTAAAATAATAGGCACAGAATTGCAATTTTTTTTTTAATAATAGAAAAGGAGAGTGAGAGTGAGGGCCTTTATTTTCTACCAAATGATGTTTTTTCCTGGTTAGAATAAGAATGGTTGTCAATAATTCAAACACAATATGGTATTGAGCTCGTTTCACTTTTTCCCATGAATTAATTTGTGAAAGATAACATAAAATGAATAAGAAAATCCCTAAAGCTCTCTTTCCCTCACCTCCCACCCTACCCAGAAGTTGGGGGAAGGGGCAATGGGGAGAAGACACATGAATGGATGTGTAGTACAAGAAGTTTAGGCATCGAAGCTCGCAGTCTTGGGTTTGAATCCAAGCTCAGGCACTTGAAGCAATGTGACCTTGGGCACGTACATGATCTCACTGAGCTCTTCATGAGTAAAAAGGGGCCATGGTTCCTACTCACAAGGTTCTTGGGGTAATTGGGGTTAGGTGATGAAGTCTCCTGCAGAATGAGAAATATTGGAGGCACCCACTAAATTATAGTCTTGAATGTTGCCGTGTTTGGCATAGTTCACTCCCTCCTCCTTGACACTCTTCCTGATTTGCCTTCCAGGACATCTTAGCATCTGTTTTCCTGCCACTTCACTATACATTCTTGCTCAATTTCCTCTACTACCTTCTCTCTTCTCCCTTCCCTTTCCTCTTAGCGTTTGAGTGACTCAACACTCAGCCCTTGATTCTCCTCTCTTCTCCCTAAAGATCTCATCTGGTCTCATGTAACACCATGCGTATGCCTATAACTCAAATTTAGATCTCCAGCCTAGACCTCTCTTTGAAATGCCAGACTCACAGATATACCTCCCCTCTCAACATCTGTCCCTGAAAGTCTAATTGATAGCTCAAACTCAGCATATCCAAAACTCCAGAGCCTTCCTACAAATCCTTCTCCATCCACAGCCTTCCATATCTCAGCTAAGGGCAGCCTGGCCCTTTTAACTGCTCAAAACAAAAACCTTAAAGGCACCCTGAATTGCTCTCTTATTCAAGTGCCCCACATCCAGTCTACCAGAAAATCCTATGGGCTCCGCTATCTTGTCAACTGGAAACTTAATGAATAGGGTCACGTAGTTATATAAAGAAGCAAGGAATTCAAAAGAAACTTTACACAATGTATTTGTTTGGTTAACTCTAGATACTCAATCATATACCTTATCTCTTGCTAACTGGTTTCAACTGCGATGAACACTGCATTAGCCAGCTTGAGTGTTCACCCATCATGTGCCTGTTTTGGTAAAGGAAAGGGATGCTGCCTCTGTTTCCCTCCCAGTCATCAGCAAGTGGAGGAAGAAGTGAGCTACTGGTGGATTGCAGAGATGTTGTAATTGGCTTATTGGCCATTTTGGCTGTAGTGGTGTCACCCATGGATTGGGAACTAGAGAGGTAGCAGCCAAGGCAGAGGGGCCATATCTCTGTTCCTTTTCATCTTCTGAAATGTCATCTTCTAATTGCTGCTGGCTAAGAACCAAGGATACTCCCCTGGTAACAGATGATCACTTACTAGGAGAAAGAGCAGAAGAGGTGTGTCCTTTTATTCCAAGAGCTAAATATTTGTGTGTGTGTGTGTGTCTATGTGTGAAGCTTTTGAAAACAGCCTTCCAATTATTATATCTACTGACTTTTACAAAATAATTTATGAAACTCTTTCACCTACATGGTTTGATTTGATTCTCAGAGCAGTTTTGAGATAAAGGCAGAGTAGTTATCACTATGTCTGTCTCACGCCTGATTCCCATTACTCTGCTTTGCATTTCCTTCCTTTTCTATAGCATATATCACTTCTAACACAACACATAATGTACTTGCTTATTACATGGTTTGCATATTTTCTCTCTTCTGCTAGAATAAGAGTAAAAATCTATATGTACTTCACTCATCAATCTCAAATATCTGCCACAGTCCCTAGCACATAGTAGGTACTCAACAATGTATTTGCTGAATGAATGGATAGGAGTATGTCTGTCCAGTACCTGTCCACATCTATGTCCTTATCCCCAATCCAAGACTTCCTCTTGCATCTCTGTAACTTCCTCTCCATCTCTGTCCTCTCTTCCCTCTGCCTGGCTTTCTTTTCCAGGACATGCCTGCTCCCATCCTAATATCTAGACTTCAGTTAAAAGGTTTGGTGTTCCTGAAGACCTGATGAATCAATTATTAGTCAGACAATGAAAGTTTTTAGTGCATCATTTCTCTGTTTTCTTTTGGCTCTCAGGAAGCTCGGAGCTGGATGTATTACTCAATCCAATTCCTAGCTTATCCCTCTCCCTTTGATTCTATCTGCTTGTGTCCTTTCATTATAAACTCATTTCTTTAAAAAAAAAAAGATATGAATATTAGTGGGATAAATTTAGATTAAACACAAAGTGAGAGATTTCCAAAGGTGTTCTCCTTATACCAAACTGTGATGTCCAAAACATAGTCCTAAAAAACAAAACAAAAAACTGTAAAAATTTACAGAATTCATAATATGTATCAGACTTAACCATCCCTCTCTCTTCATCATACCCAACCCACTTCTCCGATTTATGGGACTTCCCTGACTCTTGAAGGTACTGGGATTTTCCTGGTCTAGATGGCAGGTAACATTGGAGACTCGATTGCATGAAAAGAATACATTTTTTAGGTTTAAAGGGGCATGAGTGGGACAGAAGCTTACACTGGTAAATATAGGAGCTCTCTAAAACCTTAAAAACCCACCTAATCCACTGTTTTCCCGTGCTGCCCCACCCAGACACATATGTATACTCACAACTAGAAGGTATACACTTTATGTGCATCCCATTATCCTGGGTGCCCAAGGCAGACACTTACCTTCAAATGATGCAGCGTTTTGTACTTCGTCCATTCCGTACAACTCGGTGGTTGTTGAAAAGCCAAGATCTGGCAATGGCTGATGCGTTGCCTACTTTCTCCCAGCCTTTGTTATGTAGATGAGTTTCCATTTTATTTTTGGTGTATCAGTTGAATCCTGAGTATTTTAATAGTTGTGAAGCTTCACTGAACTCAAGAAGAGCTTAAGATCTGAGATGTTAAATCGGCTTGGCAGTAGTATCTAGCAGAAAATGAGGACCTCATTCTTAGTTCTTTTCCTCCCTAATAACGAGGAGCTGATTTTTACTATTAATGTAACTCTTACATGAAGAACTCTGCAGTGGTCCAGGGTAATTCGTCCTTAGTTAATGTGCCATCTTTTCAACCTGTCCCCATTTAATTATAAGAGCTGGTGAATATTGGACCCAAGGAGTGGCCGGTGGTTGGAATAATAGAAGGAAAATATTAACTCTGGGCATTTTTCAGGGTTGGAATTTCTTTCTCTTGGAAAATCTTAAGGATGTAAAAAGTTGTTTGCAGGTATTTTGAATCCCATGGGATACCTTCTACCTACACTCTGCCCCTCTGATCGCTGACTTCTTAGAGACTTTAGTCTCTAAGTATCCTCAGGCTTCATATTTTTGTTTCTTTTTCATGGGACCCTATGTGCATCACTTTTGAACCTTATATGGTAATCTCTCTCATCTTAAATGATTTTTTTTTAAAGATTTTTTATTTATTTATTTGACAGAGAGAGACATAGCAAGAGAGGGAACACAAGCAGGGGGAGTGGGAGAGGAAGAAGCAGGCTCTTGGCCGAGCAGGGAGCCCGATGTGGGGCTCGATCCCAGGACCCTGGGATCATGACCTGAACCGAAGGCAGACGCTTAACGACTGAGCCACCCAGGCGCCCCTTAAATGATTTTTTAAACTGTGGCAGAATGTACATAATATAGTTTGCCATTTCAGCCATTTAGAAGTGTACATTTCACAACATCAAGTCCAATCACATTGTTGGGTGACCATCACCACCATCTACCTCCAGAACATTTTCGTCTTCCCAAATTGAGCCTGTACCTGTTAAACAATAGCTCCCCAGTCCTCCTTGCCCTTGATAACCACTCTTTGACCTTCTATCTCTATAATTTTCTGGTTCTTTGTTAGTAGCCATCCCAATGGGTGTGAAATGTTATCTCATTGTGGTTTTGGTTTGCATTTGTGTAAATGATTGGTGATATTAAACATCCATTCATGTGTTTATCAGCCAGTTGTATATCTTTTTGGAGACCTATCTAGTCAAGTCCTTTGCCAATCCTTTAATGGGTTTTTCTGAGGTTGTTTTTGTCTTTGTTTTTGTTTTTTCAGTTGTAGGAAGTTCTTTACATTTTCTGAATATGCATACTTTATCAGGTAGATGATTTGCAAATATTTCTTCCCATTCCTTGGATTGCCTTTTCACAGTCAAGAGTGACCCTTAAAGCACAAAGCTTTGGAGTTTTGAAGTCCACTTCTTTTGTGGTCTCTGCTTTTAGTGTTACATCTGAGAGATCATTGCCAAATCCAGTGTTATAAAGCTTTTCCTCTATCTTTTCTTCCATGAGTTTTGTAGTTTTAGCTCTTATATTTATGCCTTTAATCTATTTTGAGTTCATTTTTGTCTGTGATGTAAGGTCAGGCTCCAGTGGCACTCCTTTGCATGTGGGCATCCAGTTTTCCCAGCACCATCTGTTGAAAAAACTGCCCTTTCACCCCATTGAATGGTCTTGGCAATCTTGTCAAAAATCATTTGACCATGTATGCAAGGGTCATTTTAGAGTCTTAACATACTTTGGGGAGCACATTGCCTTGGAAAGATGCATGGGCTTTGTGTTCAGAGAAACCTGGGTTTATTTTTTTAATTTATTTATTTATATTATGTTAATGTTAGTCACCATAGTGTTCCATGATTGATTGTTTGTATATAACACCCAGTGAATGCCCTCCTTTGTTACTTATTTGCTAGGCAAGCTTGGGTGAGTGATTCAACCTCCCTGAGATCAATTTTTCTCATCTGTAAAATGGGTATGGTAACGCCTGCCTCTTAGGGTTACTGTAAAGATTATATGAATTAAAGCGTTAGGCACATGGTAAGCACTCATTAAGTGATTGCAATATTTCAAGCCTCTCTAAGCTCTTGTTTCCTGTCTGCATAATGAAGAACTTCTACTCCATGCCCCCTTAAACCTGTGAAGATTTGGGGAAGATTTTGTGCTTCAGTGTTACCATGCACAGAAAAGAATACAGAAAGGGTCCACAATGTTTACAAGATACCCAGAACCTAGTTTTCCAGAAGGCATAGTTTATTAAACAGTTGCCAATCTTTTATGTCTATAAACTGCTAAGTATGACTGGTGACTCCGACAGTTACAATTTGTCAACAACTGTTTCCAGTGTCTTTACTTCATTTTAAGTGTTGCACGTTTCGTTATGAATGGCGGGCTAAACATATCTATAACTTTGATAACTCCATTCACTTTGTTAGTAATGGCTTCCCAAGCAGTTATAACATTACAATAACCATGCTGAGGATAAATATTTCATAAAGAATCCATTGTTATTTATTTATCATTTATAACATGTGTTCCAAAAGCATTACAGAATATTTATTAAACATTTATAGATAATTTTATGCTACTACTAGCATGTGACATAAATACATTATTAATTCTCTTGAATTGTTGATGGATCAAGCTCAAAATAAAGCTATGCCAACTGGGGTTCTTGCCAATAAAGTGAAAGAAAAAAGGAGCAGTCTACTGTGTTTGAAACTTTCAGAGGCACAGTATTGTTCCCTCAGAAGGTTTATTTGTGAGTTGTGGCTGTGGGTTCCAGAAATCTCTTAGCCATCCAGAACAAATACATGCTGATGAGAGGTAGATTAAAGAAATCTCAATTCTTGAGGCGGCCACTTCTTGGTAGCTGCTGCTTTGAAAACTGCCTACAATTGCACATTAAGCCCATCAGCTCAAATTCACATCAGGTGTTCTAGCCATTTGGGGAGCAGATTTTCTCAAAGCAGGAGTTAGGTATCAGGGCCATTCTTTTGCATTTCTTCTCTTTGACCTTGATTACACCTCTGCGGCAGCTTCTGGAAATCCTACCTCGTTTCTTTTATTAAGCAGAAGTCTTTGAAATGCCAAAGTCAAAGTCTCCTTCCACCATTTCCCTGAAGTGAGGATGTTCTTCCTTTATTTTGCAAGCTCTATTGAGATATGACTGACATATAACATTGTGTAAGTTTAAGGTGTATGATGTGATGATTTGATACACGTATATTTTGCAAAAAACAATCACCACAGTAAGGTTCATTAACACATCCATCGCTTCATGTGGTTGCCGTGTGTGTGTGTGTGTGTGTGTGTGTGTGTGTGTGGTGAGAACTTTCAAGATCTACTCTCTTAGCAAATTTCAAGTATACAGTTCAATGCTGACTACAGTCACCATACTGTCCATTGCATCCCCAGAGTTTATTCATTGGATAACTGGAAGTCTGTACCCTTTGACCACCTCTACCCATTCCCCCCTCCACCTCCCGCCCCTGGCAGGCACTCATCTGTTTCTGTGACCTCAGGTTTTGTTGTTGTTGTTGTTGTTGTTGTTGTTTAGATTCCACATCTAAGTGAGATCTATAGTCTTTGTCTTACTCTGTCTGATTTGTTCACTTAGTGTAATGCCCTCAAGTCCCATCCACGTTGTCGCAAATGGCAGGATTTCCTTCTGCTGTAGGGGTGAATAACATTCCGTTGTGTGCATGTACCATGTTTTTGTTATCTGTTCATTGCGGGGCAGACACTTAGGCTGTTTCTGTCTTGGCTATCGTGAATAACGCTCTGATGAACATGGGGTGCAGATATCTCTTTGAGATAGTAGTTTCATTTCCTGCAAGTATAGATCCAGAAGTGCGATTGCTGGATCATATGGTATAGTTCTATTTTTAATTTTTTGAGGCACCTCCATACTGTTTTTCTTAGTGGCTGCACCAATTTACATTCCCACCCACAGTGCTCAAGGGTTCCATTTTTCTCCACGTCCTCGCCAATACCTACCTCTTGTCTTCTTGATGACAGCCATTCTAACAGGTGTAAGAGACATCTTGCTGTGGTTTGGCAAAACCATATTTTCCCAAGGATGAGTGATATTGAGCACCTTTTAATGTACTCCTTGGCCATTTGTATGTCTTCTTTGATGATGTTCTCTTAAATTGATCCTGCATTTCTGCTGCCTCCCATTGAATTGGAGGGCTTGTGTGTGAGTTTGGTGCTGTGTATACTGGGAATAAAACTATTCTTCATTTTTTCTGATGCCTCTTTATTTGCCTTTGTGTTGGAAGGTCCCTCCTTCTCCTCCGCCTCCTTCTCCTCCCTCTTTTCCTTTTCCTTCTCCGCTTTCTTGCAGCTGTGCTGCCTTTTTGTTAACTGGGGAGATTTATCTCTATAAAAAAAGAGAAATGAGCCTTGGTAAGGTTTCCAAGGTCTTAGGCCAGCACAAAGCAACCATGTTTATAACAAACTCGAATGGGCACAGAGAAAAGAGGTATTGTTCTTCACTATCTAAATGTGTAACCCGAGAGCTTTGCTCTGTGACATGCAAGTGAGCTGGCTAAATGTGTTATACAGGTTTGTTTAGGTTAATTTCTGACACTGGCTAATACATTAGCTGGCCACTTTTGAAAAATAAAAATCAGTATGCCCAGCAAAGGCTTAAACAAATGGACAGACACCCTTTGATAGTGTTCACAGCCAAATAGCTGGCAGTGGTCATATGCATGCCAGATGGGAATCCTCCTATGTGTGCTCAAGATCACTTTGCCACTTTCAAGACTTTAAATGCTATGGCAAACGAATAATGTCAGTGTGATTTTCCAGAGCAGTGTATGAAGATGAAATCAAATATGGGGAGAGTTTCTAACTACTCAAAGAAGAGCCCCACACCAACAGATCCCCCATGTTCATATACATCAGTTGGATTGGACACCATATAATAAGGAAACCACTGTCCAGATTCACCAGGTAGCATGGAACACTGGCGCTGATGTCAAGCATGCAGAAAGTTGATTGTGTCCAGTTTAACTAGAACTTGGTGAATCCCCACTACATGCTAGATGTCAAAAATAGACAGGAAAGTCCTTTTCCCCAAGAAATGGGAATCTAATTGATTTTTTTTCAGTCTCAGATACTTTATGGTAGATTCTGGGAACTCGAAACTAAGATTTCAAACTTGAACGGCAAGGTTAGGTGCTGGGAAGCCCAGACAAAGAAGAGAGATTTGTCACTAAGCGGCCATCATTGGTCTCTCCAAAACTAATCCTTGTATTATTGTCCCCTTCATGGCTTAGTGATTTTTTATATGTATTGCTTATATGGCATTTTATTTCAGGGCCTTGGTCACAGAACCTCGAATTAATTAAGATTTGGTCCGGGAGCCACTTAATTGCTTGTACTTAGGATGTGGGAATTCAAGAGAGGGATGGAAATGACGAGGCAAGTCATGCATAATACATCCCCCATACCCCTCGCTGAGTGACCATTATACTGATGGGTGTTATTTAGTTTTTTTTTTTTTTTTTTAAATCAGCACACGGTGCCAAGAACCTGGCATTTTCAAATACTCATTAGTGCTATCCTCTGGGGCTTAAGATAGCAGTTATTAAGGAAAGAAGTCTCAAGAGACAGAGTGGAACCACAGTGCCTAACAATGACAGAAGTTCAGGTGTATCAACGCTCATCGCTTACGGAGGCATCGCATGGCTAAATTAGCTTTCAAAGTCTTAAACCGAACATGCAAGTCCCACAAATGTCATGTGGTATATTCTCTGGAGGTTAAATTTAGGTTTTCCCTGGCTCCCGCTGCCAATTTGAAAGAAAGGAAAATGTCAGCGGGTGTGGAGTTGAAGTCAAGGATAGGAGGCTGCCAACATGGAGCCCGCTGATGCTGACATTCAACTGTCTCTGGGAATCCAAGCCACCGAGCCACTCAGCTGTCCCCAGACTTAACCCGGATCGCTCGTTAGGTCTCTGGTTTGCTTCAGTGCAACAGCAATTTGCTTCAGTTGACTTGCCTGGCCAGGGGTCCAGCCACCCATTTGCCCTGATGATAATGGAGTGTGTTTAGATGCCGTCGACAATCTGCTGGGCTGGCATGAAAGAGCAAGGTAAGACAGAAGTGCCTCTCGTCAGACCACAGGCATGGCAGCAGAGGAAACGTGGACACTGAATCCATGGCCTACGGACATTGGAAGGGAAGACCAAAGATCAGGAAGAGGCTTTACCTTCCAACCCTGCCATCCTGTGAAGTTATCTCTAATTCACGCTAACTTCATGTTGAGATCTGAATTTAAGTGACCGTGGGAAAGAACCCATCTCCCCCAGATCTAGGAGCTGGGGAGTCTTGGCTGTGAACCCTGTAGAAAGAGATGTCAGGCTGTTTTCGTGCATCGGTTATTGGCTGCATTTAACAGAAAAGCCAAGAAGATGGGGACTTAAATGTGGTGGAATTTTTTTTTTCTTTTTGCCTCTTTCATGTTAAAAACAAAGTTCAGCTCATAGAAGCAGAGAGTAGAATGGTGGTTGCCAGAGGCTGGGGGAAGGGGAAGTGGGGAGATGTTGGTTATTCAGTTATGCAAGATTAATAAGTTCTGAAGATCTAATGTATAGCAATAAAACTATAGCTAACAATACTATATGAAATTTGCTAAAAAGGTAGATCTTATGTATTTTCATTTTTTAAAAGAAGAAAAAGAAGGGGGGAGGGAAGGAAGGGAGGGAGGAAAACTTTGTGAGGTGACAGATACGTTAATTAGCTTGATTGTGGTGATTATTTCACAATGCATGTATATATTAAAACATCAGGTTATAACACCTTAAATATATAAAGTTCATATTTGTCAATTATACCTCAATAAAACTGAAAACAAAGTTGAGAGGTAGGCAGTTCAGGGCTCATAGGGTGGCTTAGGAATGCAGGCTTTCATCCTCAAGGTCACTTCATGGTCCAACATGGCTGCAGGGATTCCAGCCATCACATCCCCATTCCAGACAGCAGGAATAGGGAAAGGCAAAAAGGACCCACTTCCCAATGAACTCAGTTCCTTCTAAAAAAATTTCTCATACTCTTATTCATTTCCACTTTTACATAATTGAAGACAACTAGACACATAGTCCCACTTTGCCACAAGGAAGGCTGGGATATGCGCCATAGTAGCTGAACACTTTGCTACACCAGATGTAATCACAGACTTGCTATTAAGTAACAAGAGGAAAATAGATGTTAGGTAGGCAATACCAGTCTCTGTAATTGCCATAAACATGGAGAATCTAGAGACCCAGATCTTTTAAGTGATTTTTTAAAGAGAATATGTGGTATAGAGGAAAGTTTCTTGGACTAGGAGTCAGGCCATCTCTGATTCTTACTAGCTAGGCAACCCTGGGAAATACATTTAAGTGCTCTCTGTCACTCTATTTCTTCATCTACAAAATGATTATCTCAGACTTGTCTACACGCGGAAGGATCTGCTTAGATAATAAATGTGGAAGCAGTGTGTCAAACAGCAAAGTGTCAAATAGATGCCAGGTATTAATTAACATTATTATGATTGATCTAAGCATTTATTGTTTTTAAGAAAACTGGTTCGGGAGCCCTTCATTTTTCATGGAATTATTACTTATTTTATTATATGTTATAATGATAGCACCTTCTGCGTATACAACACTTCACAACACACACATCACTTTTCTGCATGGATTTCATTCCCACCAACTCCCCCTGTGAGTGACATAGGAAAGGAATCACCGTTTACCCAAGTTGACTGGTCATACAATCCAAGTTCAGAGAACAAAGGGACGTGGCCAAGCTCACACAAAGATGCCTGTGATTGATAGCAGCTTTGAGTATGAGAACTCAAAGACATGAGACATGAGACACCAGCTTTTTAGAAGTGATGAATGCCTGAATTTAAGGATGGGGCTGCTGACCTTGGCCTTGAAGAATGGCACCAGCACCTGGAGGCCAACAGACATCTGATTCTCAACCTGACCAAACTGAAAAACATTTTATTTCTCCCTCTGCCCATGTTCCTCCTCATGGGCTTTCCCCCTGAGGAGAAGGTACCACTTGCCCCTCTCAGCCAAACCAAGGATGCAGAAGCCACACTGGACAGCTCACTGCCCTTCACATCCACCCCACCTACCTGGATTGCTCACCACACTGTTGGTTTCTTTCTACTTGCTGGCTCTGTATCTTCACAGCCTGGAATAGGCTAGCCGCCCAACTGATCTCTTTTTGGCTTTTTTTTTTTTGCCCATCCCTAAAATATTCTCAACCCCCAAGGCCATCAAGGGCTTTAAAAATTCAAGTCTAATCGTATCATTCCTCACTTAAAACCCCTCGATGGCTCCCTACTGTCCCCAAGATAAAACACAATTATTAAAAAAAAAACAAAACCTCCCTAAGGCTCTTGTGGGTTCACTCCTGCTTGCCACCCCAGCTCCATGTTTCACTCCTGTCTCATCTCCCATTCTCTCTTCCCAAAAGGCACCATGTCAAGTGGGAGCCTTGGATATGCTATTCTACCTGGAATTACTAAAATCTTCTTTACCTGCCTGACACCTTCTTTTCTTTTAAGTTCACTCCAGGTATCATTTCCTTCAGGAAGACTTCCCTGCTTCCCCAGGCTGGATAAGATAACCTATCCAACTACTCCAAAAATACCTGGTGTTTCTCTCCATCACAGCGGTTGACGTGCTGTATTGTCATTTTCTGTTTGTGTGTCAACCATCTGTCTAGACTATAACTCCTACGAGCCAGGGACAGCAACTCATTGAGCTCCGACTGTATGCAGGGACTGTCTTAGGCACTTCACACGCTTGAACTCCTACAGTCCGTCCAGAAATCCCTATGGCTTAGAAACTCTTTTATCCTTGACACAGATGAGGACACTGATGTACTTAGAAGTTAGGTATCAAGGCCTCTCAGCCAGCATCAGAGCCAAGCTCGGAACATTGAGGCAACTGGCTTCGGAGAAGCGTGGGTCCTCCTACACTGAATTTTCTCTCTTTTTTTGGAGATATAATTCACATACCATAAAATTCACCCTTTTAAAGCACATAGTTCAGTGGTTTTTAGTATAATCACAGGTCATACAACCATCCCCACTATCTAATTCCAGAACATTTTCAATACCCCAAGAAACTTCTACCAATCAGCAGTCACTTCCCATTCTTCACTGCTTACTTCCACTTTTGGCAAGAATTTATGTACTTTCTGCCTCTGTGGATGTGCCTTTTCTGGGCATGTCAGTTGGAATCATGTGACAGGTGCTCTTATGTGTCTGGCTGCTTCTACGTAGCATGTTTTCAAAGTTCATCCATGTTGTGGCAAGTATCAATATGCCATTCCATTCTATTGCTGAACGATATTCCATTGCATGGATATGTTATAGTTTATCCACTCATCAGTTAATAGGTAACTGGATCGTTTCCAGTAGGAAACGTTGAGTCTGCCAACTTTCTTCTTCTTTTTCAAGATGGTTTTGGTTCCTCTGTATCCCACATTTGCATATTAATTTTAGGATCAGCTTGCCAATTTCTGCAAAAAGAGCACGGAATTTTGATAGGAATTCCATTAAATATGTAGATCAGTTTAGGAGGGACTGCCATCTAAATGGTATTAAGTCTTCCAATCCATGAACATGGAATGTCTTTCCATTTATTTGCCATCTTCAGTTTCTTTCGGCAGTGATTTGCAGCTTTTTATGTACAAGCTTTGTACTTCTTTTGTTCATTTCTTCCTAAGTATTTTATTATTTTCAGTTGTTTTCATTTAATTTCATTTTCAGATTGTGCACTACTAGTGTATGGAAATATAAGTGATATTTTTATATAGTGTAGATATATATAGTGTCTATAGTATAGATATATATAGTGTATACTGTGTATATATAGTATGTAATGTATACTATATATACTATATACGCACTATATTCTGTATATACTATATATATACAATATATATACTATATACTATATGTATGTAGTATGTAATGTATACTATATATACTATATACACACTATATTCTGT